>NW_027517682.1:0-40713 GCF_048772815.1 Callospermophilus lateralis
GAACAGAGAGAAACCTAAATATAAAAACTGCTACTGTAGACGAACGCTTCAACCTAAAAGAACAAAATTGGGTGAGCCAATTGGGATTTGTGTACTGATCATTACCACGAAGCATCATCAAGATTGGGTGAAAAAATATTTGCTGGTATTTCGGAAACTTGTAAATTCTTAGAGGCTTCGCAAACTCTCTCAATGAAAGTGCTTTTCCACAGTCTGTTCCTAGGGCTACTTGAAGAGGAAACAAACCATAGAGACAAAACTGAGAACTCCTTTATTTTGTCAAGTTTCAAAGAGCTACTACAAACCATGTTGGATTTAGAGTTCCAAATTCATATGTCTATATAGGAGAGAACAGAGGGAAAACTAAATATAAAAACTGCTACTGTAGGCGAACGCTTCAACCTAGCAGAACACAATTTGGTGAGCCAAGTGGGATTTGTGTACTGATCATTAGCACCAAGTATCATCAAGATTGGGTGAAAAAATATTTGCTGGTATTTCAGAAACTCGTTATTTCTTAGAAGCTTGGCAACCCCTCTCAATGAAAATGCTTTTCCACAGTGTGTGCCTAGTGCTAATTGAAGAGGAAACAATCCATAGAGACAAAACTGAGAACTCCTTTATTTTGTGAATTTTCAAAGAGCTACTAAAAACCATGTTGGATTTAGAATTCCAAATTCATTTATCTATATATGAGAGAACAGAGTGAAACCTAAATATAAAAACGACTACTGTAGACGAACGCTTCAACCTAGAAGAACAAAATTTGGTGAGCCAAGTGGTTACTGTGTACTGATCATTACCACCAAGTATCATCAAGATTGGGTGAAAAAATATTTGCTGGTATTTTGGAAACTCGTTATTTCTTAAAAGCTTGACAACCCCTCTCAATGAAAGTGCTTTCCACAGTCTGTGCCTAGGGCTACTTGAAGAGGAAACAAACCATAGAAACAAAACTCAGAACTCTTTATTTTGTCAAGTTTCAAAGAGCTACTACAAACCATGTTGGATTTAGAGTTCCAAATTCATCTATCTATATATGAGAGAACAGAGTGAAACCTAAATATAAAAACTGCTACTGTAGACGAACGCTTCAACCTAGAAGAACAAAATTTGGTGAGCCAAGTGGGATCTGTATACTGATCATTCCCACCAAGTATCATCAAGATTGGGTGAAAAACTATTGGCTGGTATTTTGGAAACTCGTTATTTCTTAGAAGCTTGGCAACCCCTCTCAATGAAAGTGCTTTTCCACAGTCTGTGCCTAGGGCTACTTGAAGAGGAAACAAACCATAGAGACAAAACTGAGAACTCCTTTATTTTGTCAAGTTTCAAAGAGCTACTACAATCCATGTTGGATTTAGAGATCCAAATTCATCTATCTATATAGGAGAGAACAGAGAGAAACCTAAATATAAAAACTGCTACTGTAGACGAACGCTTCAACCTAGAAGAACAAAATTTGGTGAGTCAATTGGGATTTGTGTACTTATCATTACCACCAAGTATCATCAAGATTGGGTGAAAAAATATTTGCTGGTATTTCGGAAACTTGTAATTTCTTAGAAGCTTGGCAAACTCTCTCAATGAAAGTGCTTTCCACAGTCTGTGCCTAGGGCTACTTGAAGAGGAAACAAACCATAGAGACAAAACTCAGAACTCCTTTATTTTGTCAAGTTTCAAAGAGCTACTACAAACCATGTTGGATTTAGAGTTCCAAATTCATCTATCTATATATGAGAGAACAGAGTGAAACCTAAATATAAAAACTGCTACTGTAGATGAACGCTTCAACCTAGAACAAAATTTGGGGAGCCAAATGGGATCTGTGTACTGATCATTACCACCAAGTATCATCAAGATTGGGTGAAAAAATATTTGCTGGTATTTTGGAAACTCGTTATTTCTTAGAAACTTGGCAACCCATCTCAATGAAAGTGCTTTTCCACAGTCTGTGCCTAGGGATACTTGAAGAGGAAACAAACAATAGAGACAAAACTGAGAACTCCTTTATTTTGTCAAGTTTCAAAGAGCTACTACAATCCATGTTGGATTTAGAGTTCCAAATTCATCTATCTATATAGGAGAGAACAGAGAGAAACCTAAATATAAAAACTGCTACTGTAGACGAACGCTTCAACCTAAAAGAACAAAATTGGGTGAGCCAATTGGGATTTGTGTACTGATCATTACCACGAAGCATCATCAAGATTGGGTGAAAAAATATTTGCTGGTATTTCGGAAACTTGTAAATTCTTAGAGGCTTCGCAAACTCTCTCAATGAAAGTGCTTTTCCACAGTCTGTTCCTAGGGCTACTTGAAGAGGAAACAAACCATAGAGACAAAACTGAGAACTCCTTTATTTTGTCAAGTTTCAAAGAGCTACTACAAACCATGTTGGATTTAGAGTTCCAAATTCATATGTCTATATAGGAGAGAACAGAGGGAAAACTAAATATAAAAACTGCTACTGTAGGCGAACGCTTCAACCTAGCAGAACACAATTTGGTGAGCCAAGTGGGATTTGTGTACTGATCATTAGCACCAAGTATCATCAAGATTGGGTGAAAAAATATTTGCTGGTATTTCAGAAACTCGTTATTTCTTAGAAGCTTGGCAACCCCTCTCAATGAAAATGCTTTTCCACAGTGTGTGCCTAGTGCTAATTGAAGAGGAAACAATCCATAGAGACAAAACTGAGAACTCCTTTATTTTGTGAATTTTCAAAGAGCTACTAAAAACCATGTTGGATTTAGAATTCCAAATTCATTTATCTATATATGAGAGAACAGAGTGAAACCTAAATATAAAAACGACTACTGTAGACGAACGCTTCAACCTAGAAGAACAAAATTTGGTGAGCCAAGTGGTTACTGTGTACTGATCATTACCACCAAGTATCATCAAGATTGGGTGAAAAAATATTTGCTGGTATTTTGGAAACTCGTTATTTCTTAAAAGCTTGACAACCCCTCTCAATGAAAGTGCTTTCCACAGTCTGTGCCTAGGGCTACTTGAAGAGGAAACAAACCATAGAAACAAAACTCAGAACTCTTTATTTTGTCAAGTTTCAAAGAGCTACTACAAACCATGTTGGATTTAGAGTTCCAAATTCATCTATCTATATATGAGAGAACAGAGTGAAACCTAAATATAAAAAACTGCTACTGTAGACGAACGCTTCAACCTAGAAGAACAAAATTTGGTGAGCCAAGTGGGATCTGTATACTGATCATTCCCACCAAGTATCATCAAGATTGGGTGAAAAACTATTGGCTGGTATTTTGGAAACTCGTTATTTCTTAGAAGCTTGGCAACCCCTCTCAATGAAAGTGCTTTTCCACAGTCTGTGCCTAGGGCTACTTGAAGAGGAAACAAACCATAGAGACAAAACTGAGAACTCCTTTATTTTGTCAAGTTTCAAAGAGCTACTACAATCCATGTTGGATTTAGAGATCCAAATTCATCTATCTATATAGGAGAGAACAGAGAGAAACCTAAATATAAAAACTGCTACTGTAGACGAACGCTTCAACCTAGAAGAACAAAATTTGGTGAGTCAATTGGGATTTGTGTACTTATCATTACCACCAAGTATCATCAAGATTGGGTGAAAAAATATTTGCTGGTATTTCGGAAACTTGTAATTTCTTAGAAGCTTGGCAAACTCTCTCAATGAAAGTGCTTTTCCACAGTCTGTGCCTAGGGCTACTTGAAGAGGAAACAAACCATAGAGACAAAACTGAGAACTCCTTTATTTTGTCAAGTTTCAAAGAGCTACTACAAACCATTTTGGATTTAGAGTTCCAAATTCATATATCTATATAGGAGAGAACAGAGGGAAACCTAAATATAAAAACTGCTACTGTAGGCGAACGCTTCAACCTAGCAGAACACAATTTGGTGAGCCAAGTGGGATTTGTGTACTGATCATTAGCAACAAGTATCATCAAGATTGGGTGAAAAAATATTTGCTGGTATTTCAGAAACTCGTTATTTCTTAGAAGCTTGGCAACCCCTCTCAATGAAAGTGCTTTTCCACAGTGTGTGCCTAGTGCTAATTGAAGAGGAAACAATCCATAGAGACAAAACTGAGAACTCCTTTATTTTGTCAAGTTTCAAAGAGCTACTACAAACCATGTTGGATTTAGAGTTCCAAATTCATCTATCTATACAGGAGAGAACAGAGGGAAACCTAAATATTAAAACTGCTACTGTAGACGAACGCTTCAACCTAGAAGAACATAATTTGGTGAGCCAAGTGGGATCTGTGTACTGATCATTAGCAACATGTATCATCAAGTTTGGGTGAAAAAATATTTGCTGGTATTTCGGAAACTCGTTATTTCTCAGAAGCTTGGCAACCCCTCTCAATTAAAGTGCTTTTCCACAGTCTGTGCCTAGGCCTCTTGAAGAGGAAACAAACCATAGAGACAAAACTCAGAACTCCTTTATTTTGTCAAGTTTCAAAGAGCTACTACAAACCATGTTGGATTTAGAGTTCCAAATTCATCTATCTATATATGAGAGAACAGTGTGAAACCTAAATATAAAAACTGCTACTCTAGACGAACGCTTCAACCTAGAAGAAGAAAATTTGGTGAGCCAAGTGCGATCTGTGTACTGATCATTACCACCAAGTATCATCAAGATTGGGTGAAAAAATATTTGCTGGTATTTTGGAAACTCGTTATTTCTTAAAAGCTTGACAACCCCTCTCAATGAAAGTGCTTTTCCACAGTCTGTGCGTAGGGATACTTGAAGAGGAAACAAACCATAGAGACAAAACTGAGAACTCCTTTATTTTGTCAAGTTTCAAAGAGCTACTACAATCCATGTTGGATTTAGAGTTAAAATTCATCTATCTATATAGGAGAGAACAGAGAGAAACCAAAATATAAAAACTGCTACAGTAGACGAATGCTTCAACCTAGAAGAACAAAATTTGGTGAGCCAATTGGGAATTGTGTACTGATCACTACCACCAAGTATCATCAAGATTGGGTGAAAAAATATTTGCTGGTATTTCGGAAACTTGTAATTTCTTAGAAGCTTGGCAAACTCTCTCAATGAAAGTGCTTTTCCACAGTCTGTGCCTAGGGCTACTTGAAGAGGAAACAAACCATAGAGACAAAACTGAGAACTCCTTTATTTTGTCAAGTTTCAAAGAGCTACTACAAACCATGTTGGAAATAGAGTTCCAAATTCATATATCTATATAGGAGAGAACAGAGGGAAACCTAAATATAAAAACTGCTACTGTAGGCGAACGCTTCAACCTAGCAGAACACAATTTGGTGAGCCAAGTGGGATTTGTGTACTGATCATTAGCAACAAGTATCATCAAGATTGGGTGAAAAAATATTTGCTGGTATTTCAGAAACTCGTTATTTCTTAGAAGCTTGGCAAACCCTCTCAATGAAAGTGCTTTTCCACAGTGTGTGCCTAGTGCTAATTGAAGATGAAACAATCCATAGAGAGAAAACTGAGAACTCCTTTATTTTGTCAAGTTTCAAAGAGCTACTACAAACCACGTTGGATTTAGAGTTCCAAATTCATCTATCTATACAGGAGAGAACAGAGGGAAACCTAAATATAAAAACTGCTACTGTAGACGAACGCTTCAACCTAGAAGTACAAAATTTGGTGAGCCAAGTGGGATCTGTGTACTGATCATTAGCAACAAGTATCATCAAGATTGGGTGAAAAAATATTTGCTGGTACTTCGGAAACTCGTTATTTCTTAGAAGCTTGACAACCCCTCTCAATGAAAGTGCTTTTCCAGAGTCTGCGCCTTGGGCTCTTGAAGAGGAAACAAACCATATAGACAAAACTGAGAACCCTTTATTTTGTCAAGTTTCAAAGAGCTACTACAAACCATGTTGTATTTAGAGTTCCAAATTCATCTATCTATATATGAGAGAACAGAGTTAAACCTAAATATAAAAACTGCTACTGTAGACGAACGCTTCAACCTAGAAGAAGAAAATTTGGTGAGCCAAGTGGGATCTGTGTACTGATCATTACCACCAAGTATTATCAAGATTGGGTGAAAAAATATTTGCTGGTATTTTGGAAACTCGTTATTTCTTAAAAGCTTGACAACCCCTCTCAATGCAAGTGCTTTTCCACAGTCTGTGCGTAGGGATACTTGAAGAGGAAACAAACCATAGAGACAAAACTGAGAACTCCTTTAGTTTGTCAAGTTTCAAAGAGCTACTACAAACCATGTTGGATTTAGAGTTCCAAATTCATCTATCTATATAGGAGAGAACAGAGAGAAACCTAAATATAAAAACTGCTACAGTAGACGAACGCTTCAACCTAGAAGAACAAAATTTGGTGAGCCAATTGGGACTTGTGTACTAATCATTACCACCAAGTATCATCAAGATTGGGTGAAAAAATATTTGCTGGTATTTCGGAAACATGTAATTTCTTAGAAGCTTGGCAAACTCTCTCAATGTAAGTGCTTTTCCACAGTCTGTGCCTAGGGCTACTTGAAGAGGAAACAAACCATAGAGACAAAACTGAGAACTCCTTTATTTTGTCAAGTTTCAAAGAGCTACTACAAACCATGTTGGATTTAGAGTTCCAAATTCATATATCTATATAGGAGAGAACAGAGGGAAACCCAAATATAAAAACTGCTACTGTAGGCGAACGCTTCAACCTAGCAGAACACAATTTGGTGAGCCAAGTGGGATTTGTGTACTGATCATTAGCAACAAGTATCATCAAGATTGGGTGAAAAAATATTTGCTGGTATTTCAGAAACTCGTTATTTCTTAGAAGCTTTTCAACCCCTCTCAATGATAGTGCTTTTCCACAGTGTGTGCCTAGTGCTAATTGAAGAGGAAACAATCCATAGAGACAAAACTGAGAACTCCTTTATTTTGTCAAGATTCAAAGAGCTACTACAAACCATGTTGGATTTAGAGTTCCAAATTCATCTATCTATACAGGAGAGAACAGAGGGAAACCTAAATATAAAAACTGCTACTGTAGACGAGCACTTCAAACTAGAAGAACATAATTTGGTGAGCCAAGTGGGATCTGTGTACTGATCATTAGCAACATGTATCATCAAGTTTGGGTGAAAAAATATTTGCTGGTATTTCGGAAACTCGTTATTTCTCAGAAGCTTGGCAACCCCTCTCAAATAAAGTGCTTTTCCACAGTCTGTGCCTAGGCCTCCTGAAGAGGAAACAAACCATAGAGACAAAACTCAGAACTCCTTTATTTTGTCAAGTTTCAAAGAGCTACTACAAACCATGTTGGATTTAGAGTTCCAAATTCATCTATCTATATATGAGAGAACAGTGTGAAACCTAAATTTAAAAACTGCTACAGTAGACGAACGCTTCAACCTAGAAGAAGAAAATTTGGTGAGCCAAGTGGGATCTGTGTACTGATCATTACCACCAAGTATCATCAAGATTGGGTGAAAAAATATTTGCTGGCATTTTGGAAACTCGTTATTTCTTAAAAGCTTGACAACCCCTCCCAATGAAAGTGCTTTTCCACAGTCTGTGCGTAGGGATACTTGAAGAGGAAACAAACCATAGATACAAAACTGAGAACTCCTTTATTTTGTCAAGTTTCAAAGAGCTACTACAAACCATGTTGGATTTAGAGTTCCAAATTCATATATCTATATAGGAGAGAAGAGAGGGAAAGCTAAATATAAAAACTGCTACTGTAGGCGAACGCTTCAACCTAGCAGAACACAATTTGGTGAGCCAAGTGGGATTTGTGTACTGATCATTAGCAACAAGTATCATCAAGATTGGGTGAAAAATATTTGCTGGTATTTCAGAAACTCGTTATTTCTTAGAAGCTTGGCAACCCCTCTCAATGAAAGTGCTTTTCCACAGTGTGTGCCTAGTGCTAATTGAAGAGGAAAGAATCCATAGAGACAAAACTGAGAACTCCTTTATTTTGTCAAGATTCAAAGAGCTACTACAAACCATTTTGGATTTAGAGTTCCAAATTCATCTATCTATACAGGAGAGAACAGAGGGAAACCTAAATAAAAAACTGCTACTGTAGACGAACGCTTCAACCTAGAAGAACATAATTTGGTGAGCCAAGTGGGATCTGTGTACTGATCATTAGCAACATGTATCATCAAGTTTGGGTGAAAAAATATTTGGTGGTATTTCGGAAACTCGTTATTTCTCAGAAGCTTGGCAACCCCTCTCAATTAAAGTGCTTTTCCACAGTCTGTGCCTAGGCCTCTTGAAGAGGAAACAAACCATAGAGACAAAACTCAGAACTCCTTTATTTTGTCAAGTTTCAAAGAGCTACTACAAACCATGTTGGATTTAGAGTTCCAAATTCATCTATCTATATATGAGAGAACAGTGTGAAACCTAAATATAAAAACTGCTACTGTAGATGAACGCTTCAACCTAGAAGAAGAAAATTTGGTGAGCAAGTGGGATCTGTGTACTGATCATTACCACCAAGTATCATCAAGATTGGGTGAAAAAATATTTGCTGGTATTTTGGAAACTCGTTATTTCTTAAAAGCTTGACAACCCCTCTCAATGAAAGTGCTTTTCCACAGTCTGTGCGTAGGGATACTTGAAGAGGAAACAAACCATAGAGACAAAACTGAGAACTCCTTTTTTTTGTCAAGTTTCAAAGAGCTACTACAATCCATGTTGGATTTAGAGTTCCAAATTCATCTATCTATATAGGAGAGAACAGAGAGAAACCTAAATATAAAAACTGCTACAGTAGACGAATGCTTCAACCTAGAAGAACAAAATTTGGTGAGCCAATTGGGATTTGTGTACTGATCACTACCACCAAGTATCATCAAGATTGGGTGAAAAAATATTTGCTGGTATTTCGGAAACTTGTAATTTCTTAGAAGCTTGGCAAACTCTCTCAATGAAAGTGCTTTTCCACAGTCTGTGCCTAGGGCTACTTGAAGAGGAAACAAACCATAGAGACAAAACTGAGAACTCCTTTATTTTGTCAAGTTTCAAAGAGCTACTACAAACCATGTTGGATTTAGAGTTCCAAATTCATATATCTATATAGGAGAGAAGAGAGGGAAACCTAAATATAAAAACTGCTACTGTGGGCGAACGCTTCAACCTAGCAGAACACAATTTGGTGAGCCAAGTGGGATTTGTGTACTGATCATTAGCAACAAGTATCATCAAGATTGGGTGAAAAAATATTTGCTGGTATTTCAGAAACTCGTTATTTCTTAGAAGCTTGGCAACCCTTCTCAATGAAAGTGCTTTTCCACAGTGTGTGCCTAGTGCTAATTGAAGAGGAAACAATCCATAGAGAGAAAACTGAGAACTCCTTTATTTTGTCAAGTTTCAAAGAGCTACTACAAACCACGTTGGATTTAGAGTTCCAAATTCATCTATCTATACAGGAGAGAACAGAGGGAAACCTAAATAAAAAACTGCTACTGTAGACGAACGCTTCAACCTAGAAGAACATAATTTGGTGAGCCAAGTGGGATCTGTGTACTGATCATTAGCAACATGTATCATCAAGTTTGGGTGAAAAAATATTTGGTGGTATTTCGGAAACTCGTTATTTCTCAGAAGCTTGGCAACCCCTCTCAATTAAAGTGCTTTTCCACAGTCTGCGCCTTGGGCTCTTGAAGAGGAAACAAACCATATAGACAAAACTGAGAACTCCTTTATTTTGTCAAGTTTCAAAGAGCTACTACAAACCATGTTGTATTTAGAGTTCCAAATTCATGTATCTATATATGAGAGAACAGAGTGAAACCTAAATATAAAAACTGCTACTGTAGACGAACGCTTCAACCTAGAAGAAGAAAATTTGGTGAGCCAAGTGGGATCTGTGTACTGATCATTACCACCAAGTATTATCAAGATTGGGTGAAAAAATATTTGCTGGTATTTTGGAAACTCGTTATTTCTTAAAAGCTTGACAACCCCTCTCAATGCAAGTGGTTTTCCACAGTCTGTGCGTAGGGATACTTGAAGAGGAAACAAACCATAGAGACAAAACTGAGAACTCCTTTATTTTGTCAAGTTTCAAAGAGCTACTACAAACCATGTTGGATTTAGAGTTCCAAATTCATCTATCTATATAGGAGAGAACAGAGAGAAACCTAAATATAAAAACTGCTACAGTAGACGAACGCTTCAACCTAGAAGAACAAAATTTGGTGAGCCAATTGGGACTTGTGTACTAATCATTACCACCAAGTATCATCAAGATTGGGTGAAAAAATATTTGCTGGTATTTCGGAAACATGTAATTTCTTAGAAGCTTGGCAAACTCTCTCAATGAAAGTGCTTTTCCACAGTCTGTGCCTAGGGCTACTTGAAGAGGAAACAAACCATAGAGACAAAACTGAGAACTCCTTTATTTTGTCAAGTTTCAAAGAGCTACTACAAACCATGTTGGATTTAGAGTTCCAAATTCATATATCTATATAGGAGAGAACAGAGGGAAACCCAAATATAAAAACTGCTACTGTAGGCGAACGCTTCAACCTAGCAGAACACAATTTGGTGAGCCAAGTGGGATTTGTGTACTGATCATTAGCAACAAGTATCATCAAGATTGGGTGAAAAAATATTTGCTGGTATTTCAGAAACTCGTTATTTCTTAGAAGCTTGGCAACCCCTCTCAATGATAGTGCTTTTCCACAGTGTGTGCCTAGTGCTAATTGAAGAGGAAACAATCCATAGAGACAAAACTGAGAACTCCTTTATTTTGTCAAGATTCAAAGAGCTACTACAAACCATGTTGGATTTAGAGTTCCAAATTCATCTATCTATACAGGAGAGAACAGAGGGAAACCTAAATATAAAAACTGCTACTGTAGACGAACACTTCAAACTAGAAGAACATAATTTGGTGAGCCAAGTGGGATCTGTGTACTGATCATTAGCAACATGTATCATCAAGTTTGGGTGAAAAAATATTTGCTGGTATTTCGGAAACTCGTTATTTCTCAGAAGCTTGGCAACCCCTCTCAAATAAAGTGCTTTTCCACAGTCTGTGCCTAGGCCTCCTGAAGAGGAAACAAACCATAGAGACAAAACTCAGAACTCCTTTATTTTGTCAAGTTTCAAAGAGCTACTACAAACCATGTTGGATTTAGAGTTCCAAATTCATCTATCTATATATGAGAGAACAGTGTGAAACCTAAATTTAAAAACTGCTACAGTAGACGAACGCTTCAACCTAGAAGAAGAAAATTTGGTGAGCCAAGTGGGATCGGTGTACTGATCATTACCACCAAGTATCATCAAGATTGGGTGAAAAAATATTTGCTGGCATTTTGGAAACTCGTTATTTCTTAAAAGCTTGACAACCCCTCCCAATGAAAGTGCTTTTCCACAGTCTGTGCGTAGGGATACTTGAAGAGGAAACAAACCATAGAGACAAAACTGAGAACTCCTTTATTTTGTCAAGTTTCAAAGAGCTACTACAAACCATGTTGGATTTAGAGTTCCAAATTCATATATCTATATAGGAGAGAAGAGAGGGAAACCTAAATATAAAAACTGCTACTGTAGGCGAACGCTTCAACCTAGCAGAACACAATTTGGTGAGCCAAGTGGGATTTGTGTACTGATCATTAGCAACAAGTATCATCAAGATTGGGTGAAAAATATTTGCTGGTATTTCAGAAACTCGTTATTTCTTAGAAGCTTGGCAACCCCTCTCAATGAAAGTGCTTTTCCACAGTGTGTGCCAAGTGCTAATTGAAGAGGAAACAATCCATAGAGACAAAACTGAGAACTCCTTTATTTTGTCAAGATTCAAAGAGCTACTACAAACCATTTTGGATTTAGAGTTCCAAATTCATCTATCTATACAGGAGAGAACAGAGGGAAACCTAAATAAAAAACTGCTACTGTAGACGAACGCTTCAACCTAGAAGAACATAATTTGGTGAGCCAAGTGGGATCTGTGTACTGATCATTAGCAACATGTATCATCAAGTTTGGGTGAAAAAATATTTGGTGGTATTTCGGAAACTCGTTATTTCTCAGAAGCTTGGCAACCCCTCTCAATTAAAGTGCTTTTCCACAGTCTGTGCCTAGGCCTCTTGAAGAGGAAACAAACCATAGAGACAAAACTCAGAACTCCTTTATTTTGTCAAGTTTCAAAGAGCTACTACAAACCATGTTGGATTTAGAGTTCCAAATTCATCTATCTATATATGAGAGAACAGTGTGAAACCTAAATATAAAAACTGCTACTGTAGATGAACGCTTCAACCTAGAAGAAGAAAATTTGGTGAGCCAAGTGGGATCTGTGTACTGATCATTACCACCAAGTATCATCAAGATTGGGTGAAAAAATATTTGCTGGTATTTTGGAAACTCGTTATTTCTTAAAAGCTTGACAACCCCTCTCAATGAAAGTGCTTTTCCACAGTCTGTGCGTAGGGATACTTGAAGAGGAAACAAACCATAGAGACAAAACTGAGAACTCCTTTATTTTGTCAAGTTTCAAAGAGCTACTACAATCCATGTTGGATTTAGAGTTCCAAATTCATCTATCTATATAGGAGAGAACAGAGAGAAACCTAAATATAAAAACTGCTACAGTAGACGAATGCTTCAACCTAGAAGAACAAAATTTGGTGAGCCAATTGGGATTTGTGTACTGATCACTACCACCAAGTATCATCAAGATTGGGTGAAAAAATATTTGCTGGTATTTCGGAAACTTGTAATTTCTTAGAAGCTTGGCAAACTCTCTCAATGAAAGTGCTTTTCCACAGTCTGTGCCTAGGGCTACTTGAAGAGGAAACAAACCATAAAGACAAAACTGAGAACTCCTTTATTTTGTCAAGTTTCAAAGAGCTACTACAAACCATGTTGGATTTAGAGTTCCAAATTCATATATCTATATAGGAGAGAAGAGAGGGAAACCTAAATATAAAAACTGCTACTGTAGGCGAACGCTTCAACCTAGCAGATCACAATTTGGTGAGCCAAGTGGGATTTGTGTACTGATCATTAGCAACAAGTATCATCAAGATTGGGTGAAAAAATATTTGCTGGTATTTCAGAAACTCGTTATTTCTTAGAAGCTTGGCAACCCTTCTCAATGAAAGTGCTTTTCCACAGTGTGTGCCTAGTGCTAATTGAAGAGGAAACAATCCATAGAGAGAAAACTGAGAACACCTTTATTTTGTCAAGTTTCAAAGAGCTACTACAAACCACGTTGGATTTAGAGTTCCAAATTCATCTATCTATACAGGAGAGAACAGAGGGAAACCTAAATATAAAAACTGCTACTGTAGACGAACGCTTCAACCTAGAAGAACAAAATTTGGTGAGCCAAGTGGGATCTGTGTACTGATCATTAGCAACAAGTATCATCAAGATTGGGTGAAAAAATATTTGCTGGTACTTCGGAAACTCGTTATTTCTTAGAATCTTGTCAACCCCTCTCAATGAAAGTGCTTTTCCAGAGTCTGCGCCTAGGGCTACTTGAAGAGGAAACAAACCATAGAGACAAAACTGAGAACTCCTTTATTTTGTCAAGTTTCAAAGAGCTACTACAAACCATGTTGGATTTAGAGTTCCAAATTCATCTATCTATATATGAGAGAACAGAGTGAAACCTAAATATAAAACGACTACTGTAGACGAACGCTTCAAACTAGAAGAACAAAATTTGGTGAGCCAACTGGGATCTGTGTACTGATCATTCCCACCAAGTATCATCAAGATTGGGTGAAAAAATATTTGCTGGTATTTCGGAAACTCGTTATTTCTTAGAAGCTTGGCAACACCTCTCAATGAAAGTGGTTTTCCACAGTCTGTGCCTAGGGCTATTTGAAGAGGAAACAAACCATAGAGACAAATCTCAGAACTCCTTTATTTTGTCAGGTATCATAGAGCTACTACAAACCATGTTGGAATTAGGGTTCCAAATTCATCTATCTATATAGGAGAGAACAGAGAGAAACCTAAATATAAAAACTGCTACAGTAGACGAACGCTTCAACCTAGAAGAACAAAATTTGGTGAGCCAATTGGGACTTGTGTACTAATCATTACCACCAAGTATCATTCAGATTGGGTGAAAAAATATTTGCTGGTATTTCGGAAACATGTAATTTCTTAGAAGCTTGGCAAACTCTCTCAATGAAAGTGCTTTTCCACAGTCTGTGCCTAGGGCTACTTGAAGAGGAAACAAACCATAGAGACAAAACTGAGAACTCCTTTATTTTGTCAAGTTTCAAAGAGCTACTACAAACCATGTTGGATTTAGAGTTCCAAATTCATATATCTATATAGGAGAGAACAGAGGGAAACCCAAATATAAAAACTGCTACTGTAGGCGAACACTTCAACGTAGCAGAACACAATTTGGTGAGCCAAGTGGGATTTGTGTACTGATCATTAGCAACAAGTATCATCAAGATTGGGTGAAAAAATATTTGCTGGTATTTCAGAAACTCGTTATTTCTTAGAAGCTTGGCAACCCCTCTCAATGAAAGTGCTTTTCCACAGTGTGTGCCTAGTGCTAATTGAAGAGGAAACAATCCATAGAGACAAAACTGAGAACTCCTTTATTTTGTCAAGTTTCAAAGAGCTACTACAAACCATGTTGGATTTAGAGTTCAAAATTCATCTATCTATACAGGAGAGAACAGAGGGAAACCTAAATATAAAAACTGCTACTGTAGACGAACGCTTCAACCTAGAAGAACATAATTTGGTGAGCCAAGTGGGATCTGTGTACTGATCATTAGCAACATGTATCATCAAGTTTGGGTGAAAAAATATTTGCTGGTATTTCGGAAACTCGTTATTTCTCAGAAGCTTGGCAACGCCTCTCAATTAAAGTGCTTTTCCACAGTCTGTGCCTAGGCCTCTTGAAGAGGAAACAAACCATAGAGACAAAACTCAGAACTCCTTTATTTTGTCAAGTTTCAAAGAGCTACTACAAACCATGTTGGATTTATAGTTCCAAATTCATCTATCTATATATGAGAGAACAGTGTGAAACCTAAATATAAAAACTGCTACTGTAGACGAACGCTTCAACCTAGAAGAAGAAAATTTGGTGAGCCAAGTGGGATCTGTGTACTGATCATTACCACCAAGTATCATCAAGATAGGGTGAAAAAATATTTGCTGGTACTTCGGAAACTCGTTATTTTTAGAAGCTTGGCAACCCCTCTCAATGAAAGTGCTTTTCCAGAGTCTGCGCCTAGGGCTACTTGAAGAGGAAACAAACCATATAGACAAAACGGAGGACTCCTTTATTTTGTCAAGTTTCAAAGAGCTACTACAAACCATGTTGGATTTAGATTCCAAATTCATCTATCTATATATGAGAGAACAGAGTGAAACCTAAATATAAAAACGACTACTGTAGACGAACGCTTCAAACTAGAAAAACAAAATTTGGTGAGCCAAGTGGGATCTGTGTACTGATCATTAGCAACATGTATCATCAAGTTTGGGTGAAAAAATATTTGGTGGTATTTCGGAAACTCGTTATTTCTCAGAAGCTTGGCAACCCCTCTCAATTAAAGTGCTTTTCCACAGTCTGCGCCTTGGGCTCTTGAAGAGGAAACAAACCATATAGACAAAACGGAGAACTCCTTTATTTTGTCAAGTTTCAAAGAGCTACTACAAACCATGTTGGATTTAGATTCCAAATTCATCTATCTATATATGAGAGAACAGAGTGAAACCTAAATATAAAAACGACTACTGTAGACGAACGCTTCAAACTAGAAAAACAAAATTTGGTGAGCCAAGTGGGATCTGTGTACTGATCAATCCCACCAAGTATTATCAAGATTGGGTGAAAAAATATTTGCTGGTATTTCGGAAACTTGTAATTTCTTAGAAGCTTGGCAAACTCTCTCAATGAAAGTGCTTTTCCACAGTCTGTGCCTAGGGCTACTTGAAGAGGAAACAAACCATAGAGACAAAACTGAGAACTCCTTTATTTTGTCAAGTTTCAAAGAGCTACTACAAACCATGTTGGATTTAGAGTTCCAAATTCATATATCTATATAGGAGAGAAGAGAGGGAAACCTAAATATAAAAACTGCTACTGTGGGCGAACGCTTCAACCTAGCAGAACACAATTTTTTGAGCCAAGTGGGATTTGTGTACTGATCATTAGCAACAAGTATCATCAAGATTGGGTGAAAAAATATTTGCTGGTATTTCAGAAACTCGTTATTTCTTAGAAGCTTGGCAACCCTTCTCAATGAAAGTGCTTTTCCACAGTGTGTGCCTAGTGCTAATTGAAGAGGAAACAATCCATAGAGAGAAAACTGAGAACTCCTTTATTTTGTCAAGTTTCAAAGAGCTACTACAAACCACGTTGGATTTAGAGTTCCAAATTCATCTATCTATACAGGAGAGAACAGAGGGAAACCTAAATAAAAAACTGCTACTGTAGACGAACGCTTCAACCTAGAAGAACATAATTTGGTGAGCCAAGTGGGATCTGTGTACTGATCATTAGCAACATGTATCATCAAGTTTGGGTGAAAAAATAATTGGTGGTATTTCAGAAACTCGTTATTTCTCAGAAGCTTGGCAACCCCTCTCAATTAAAGTGCTTTTCCACAGTCTGCGCCTTGGGCTCTTGAAGAGGAAACAAACCATATAGACAAAACTGAGAACTCCTTTATTTTGTCAAGTTTCAAAGAGCTACTACAAACCATGTTGTATTTAGAGTTCCAAATTCATGTATCTATATATGAGAGAACAGAGTGAAACCTAAATATAAAAACTGCTACTGTAGACGAACGCTTCAACCTAGAAGAAGAAAATTTGGTGAGCCAAGTGGGATCTGTGTACTGATCATTACCACCAAGTATTATCAAGATTGGGTGAAAAAATATTTGCTGGTATTTTGGAAACTCGTTATTTCTTAAAAGCTTGACAACCCCAACCCCTCTCAATGCAAGTGGTTTTCCACAGTCTGTGCGTAGGGATACTTGAAGAGGAAACAAACCATAGAGACAAAACTGAGAACTCCTTTATTTTGTCAAGTTTCAAAGAGCTACTACAAACCATGTTGGATTTAGAGTTCCAAATTCATCTATCTATATAGGAGAGAACAGAGAGAAACCTAAATATAAAAACTGCTACAGTAGACGAACGCTTCAACCTAGAGAACAAAAATTTGGTGAGCCAATTGGGACTTGTGTACTAATCATTACCACCAAGTATCATCAAGATTGGGTGAAAAATATTTGCTGGTATTTCGGAAACATGTAATTTCTTAGAAGCTTGGCAAACTCTCTCAATGAAAGTGCTTTTCCACAGTCTGTGCCTAGGGCTACTTGAAGAGGAAACAAACCATAGAGACAAAACTGAGAACTCCTTTATTTTGTCAAGTTTCAAAGAGCTACTACAAACCATGTTGGATTTAGAGTTCCAAATTCATATATCTATATAGGAGAGAACAGAGGGAAACCCAAATATAAAAACTGCTACTGTAGGCGAACGCTTCAACCTAGCAGAACACAATTTGGTGAGCCAAGTGGGATTTGTGTACTGATCATTAGCAACAAGTATCATCAAGATTGGGTGAAAAATATTTGCTGGTATTTCAGAAACTCGTTATTTCTTAGAAGCTTGGCAACCCCTCTCAATGATAGTGCTTTTCCACAGTGTGTGCCTAGTGCTAATTGAAGAGGAAACAATCCATAGAGACAAAACTGAGAACTCCTTTATTTTGTCAAGATTCAAAGAGCTACTACAAACCATGTTGGATTTAGAGTTCCAAATTCATCTATCTATACAGGAGAGAACAGAGGGAAACCTAAATATAAAAACTGCTACTGTAGACGAACACTTCAAACTAGAAGAACATAATTTGGTGAGCCAAGTGGGATCTGTGTACTGATCATTAGCAACATGTATCATCAAGTTTGGGTGAAAAAATAATTTGCTGGTATTTCGGAAACTCGTTATTTCTCAGAAGCTTGGCAACCCCTCTCAAATAAAGTGCTTTTCCACAGTCTGTGCCTAGGCCTCCTGAAGAGGAAACAAACCATAGAGACAAAACTCAGAACTCCTTTATTTTGTCAAGTTTCAAAGAGCTACTACAAACCATGTTGGATTTAGAGTTTCCAAATTCATCTATCTATATATGAGAGAACAGTGTGAAACCTAAATTTAAAAACTGCTACAGTAGACGAACGCTTCAACCTAGAAGAAGAAAATTTGGTGAGCCAAGTGGGATCGGTGTACTGATCATTACCACCAAGTATCATCAAGATTGGGTGAAAAAATATTTGCTGGCATTTTGGAAACTCGTTATTTCTTAAAGCTTGACAACCCCTCCCAATGAAAGTGCTTTTCCACAGTCTGTGCGTAGGGATACTTGAAGAGGAAACAAACCATAGAGACAAAACTGAGAACTCCTTTATTTTGTCAAGTTTCAAAGAGCTACTACAAACATGTTGGATTTAGAGTTCCAAATTCATATATCTATATAGGAGAGAAGAGAGGGAAACCTAAATATAAAAACTGCTACTGTAGGCGAACGCTTCAACCTAGCAGAACACAATTTGGTGAGCCAAGTGGGATTTGTGTAACTGATCATTAGCAACAAGTATCATCAAGATTGGGTGAAAAATATTTGCTGGTATTTCAGAAACTCGTTATTTCTTAGAAGCTTGGCAACCCCTCTCAATGAAAGTGCTTTTCCACAGTGTGTGCCTAGTGCTAATTGAAGAGGAAACAATCCATAGAGACAAAAACTGAGAACTCCTTTAATTTTGTCAAGATTCAAAGAGCTACTACAAACCATTTTGGATTTAGAGTTCCAAATTCATCTATCATACAGAGAGAACAGAGGGAAACCTAAATAAAAAACTGCTACTGTAGACGAACGCTTCAACCTAGAAGAACATAATTTGGTGAGCCAAGTGGGATCTGTGTACTGATCATTAGCACATGTATCATCAAGTTTGGGTGAAAAAATATTTGGTGGTATTTCGTGAAACTCGTTATTTCTCAGAAGCTTGGCAACCCCTCTCAATTAAAGTGCTTTTCCACAGTCTGTGCCTAGGCCTCTTGAAGAGGAAACAAACCATAGAGACAAAACTCAGAACTCCTTTATTTTGTCAAGTTTCAAAGAGCTACTACAAACCATGTTGGATTTAGAGTTCCAAATTCATCTATCTATATATGAGAGAACAGTTTGAAACCTAAATATAAAAACTGCTACTGTAGATGAACGCTTCAACCTAGAAGAAGAAAATTTGGTGAGCCAAGTGGGATCTGTGTACTGATCATTACCACCAAGTATCATCAAGATTGGGTGAAAAAATATTTGCTGGTATTTTGGAAACTCGTTATTTCTTAAAAGCTTGACAACCCCTCTCAATGAAAGTGCTTTTCCACAGTCTGTGCGTAGGGATACATGAAGAGGAAACAAACCATAGAGACAAAACTGAGAACTCCTTTATTTTGTCAAGTTTCAAAGAGCTACTACAATCCATGTTGGATTTTAGAGTTCCAAATTCATCTATCTATATAGGAGAGAACAGAGAGAAAACCTAAATATAAAAACTGCTACAGTAGACGAATGCTTCAACCTAGAAGAACAAAATTTGGTGAGCCAATTGGGATTTGTGTACTGATCACTACCACCAAGTATCATCAAGATTGGGTGAAAAAATATTTGCTGGATATTTCGGAAACTTGTAATTTCTTAGAAGCTTGGCAAACTCTCTCAATTGAAAGTGCTTTTCCACAGTCTGTGCTAGGGCTACTTGAAGAGGAAACAAACCATAAAGACAAAAACTGAGAACTCCTTTATTTTGTCAAGTTTCAAAGAGCTACTACAAACATGTTGGATTTAGAGTTCCAAATTCATATATCTATATAGGAGAGAAGAGAGGGAAACCTAAATATAAAAACTGCTACTGTAGGCGAACGCTTACAACCTAGCAGATCACAATTTGGTGAGCCAAGTGGGATTTGTGTACTGATCATTAGCAACAAGTATCATCAAGATTGGGTGAAAAAATATTTGCTGGTATTTCAGAAACTCGTTATTTCTTAGAAGCTTGGCAACCCTTCTCAATGAAAGTGCTTTTCCACAGTGTGTGCCTAGTGCTAATTGAAGAGGAAACAATCCATAGAGAGAAAACTGAGAACTCCTTTATTTTGTCAAGTTTCAAAGAGCTACTACAAACCACGTTGGATTTTAGAGTTCCAAATTCATCTATCTATACAGGAGAGAACAGAGGGAAACCTAAATATAAAAACTGCTACTGTAGACGAACGCTTCAACCTAGAAGAACAAAATTTGGTGAGCCAAGTGGGATCCTGTGTACTGATCAATTAGCAACAAGTATCATCAAGATTGGGTGAAAAAATATTTGCTGGTACTTCGGAAACTCGTTATTTCTTAGAATCTTGTCAACCCCTCTCAATGAAAGTGCTTTTCCAGAGTCTGCGCCTAGGGCTACTTGAAGAGGAAACATAACCATAGAGACAAAACTGAGAACTCCTTTATTTTGTCAAGTTTCAAAGAGCTACTACAAACCATGTTGGATTTAGAGTTCCAAATTCATCTATCTATATATGAGAGAACAGAGTGAAACCTAAATATAAAAACGACTACTGTAGACGAACGCTTCAAACTAGAAGAACAAAATTTGGTGAGCCAACTGGGATCTGTGTACTGATCATTCCCACCAAGTATCATCAAGATTGGGTGAAAAAATATTTGCTGGTATTTCGGAAACTCGTTATTTCTTAGAAGCTTGGCAACACCTCTCAATGAAAGTGGTTTTCCACAGTCTGTGCCTAGGGCTATTTGAAGAGGAAACAAACCATAGAGACAAATCTCAGAACTCCTTTATTTTGTCAGGTATCATAGAGCTACTACAAACCATGTTGGAATTAGGGTTCCAAATTCATCTATCTATATAGGAGAGAACAGAGAGAAACCTAAATATAAAAACTGCTACAGTAGACGAACGCTTCAACCTAGAAGAACAAAATTTGGTGAGCCAATTGGGACTTGTGTACTAATCATTACCACCAAGTATCATTCAGATTGGGTAAAAAAATATTTGCTGGTATTTCGGAAACATGTAATTTCTTAGAAGCTTGGCAAACTCTCTCAATGAAAGTGCTTTTCCACAGTCTGTGCCTAGGGCTACTTGAAGAGGAAACAAACCATAGAGACAAAACTGAGAACTCCTTTATTTTGTCAAGTTTCAAAGAGCTACTACAAACCATGTTGGATTTAGAGTTCCAAATTCATATATCTATATAGGAGAGAACAGAGGGAAACCCAAATATAAAAACTGCTACTGTAGGCGAACACTTCAACGTAGCAGAACACAATTTGGTGAGCCAAGTGGGATTTGTGTACTGATCATTAGCAACAAGTATCATCAAGATTGGGTGAAAAAATATTTGCTGGTATTTCAGAAACTCGTTATTTCTTAGAAGCTTGGCAACCCCTCTCAATGAAAGTGCTTTTCCACAGTGTGTGCCTAGTGCTAATTGAAGAGGAAACAATCCATAGAGACAAAACTGAGAACTCCTTTATTTTGTCAAGTTTCAAAGAGCTACTACAAACCATGTTGGATTTAGAGTTCAAAATTCATCTATCTATACAGGAGAGAACAGAGGGAAACCTAAATATAAAAACTGCTACTGTAGACGAACGCTTCAACCTAGAAGAACATAATTTGGTGAGCCAAGTGGGATCTGTGTACTGATCATTAGCAACATGTATCATCAAGTTTGGGTGAAAAAATATTTGCTGGTATTTCGGAAACTCGTTATTTCTCAGAAGCTTGGCAACGCCTCTCAATTAAAGTGCTTTTCCACAGTCTGTGCCTAGGCCTCTTGAAGAGGAAACAAACCATAGAGACAAAACTCAGAACTCCTTTATTTTGTCAAGTTTCAAAGAGCTACTACAAACCATGTTGGATTTATAGTTCCAAATTCATCTATCTATATATGAGAGAACAGTGTGAAACCTAAATATAAAAACTGCTACTGTAGACGAACGCTTCAACCTAGAAGAAGAAAATTTGGTGAGCCAAGTGGGATCTGTGTACTGATCATTACCACCAAGTATCATCAAGATAGGGTGAAAAAATATTTGCTGGTACTTCGGAAACTCGTTATTTTTAGAAGCTTGGCAACCCCTCTCAATGAAAGTGCTTTTCCAGAGTCTGCGCCTAGGGCTACTTGAAGAGGAAACAAACCATATAGACAAAACGGAGAACTCCTTTATTTTGTCAAGTTTCAAAGAGCTACTACAAACCATGTTGGATTTAGATTCCAAATTCATCTATCTATATATGAGAGAACAGAGTGAAACCTAAATATAAAAACGACTACTGTAGACGAACGCTTCAAACTAGAAAAACAAAATTTGGTGAGCCAAGTGGGATCTGTGTACTGATCAATCCCACCAAGTATTATCAAGATTGGGTGAAAAAATATTTGCTGGTATTTCGGAAACTCGTTATTTCTTAGAAGCTTGGCAACACCTCTCAATGAAAGTGGTTTTCCACAGTCTGTGCCTAGGGCTATTTGAAGAGGAAACAAACCATAGTGACAAATCTCAGAACTCCCTTATTTTGTCAAGTTTCATAGAGCTACTACAAACCATGTTGGATTTAGAGTTCCAAATTCATCTATCTATATATGAGAGAACAGAGTGAAACCTAAATATAAAAACTGCTACTGTAGACGAGCGTTTCAACCTAGAAAAACTAAATTTGGTGAGCCAAGTGGGATTTGTGTACTGATCATTAGCAACAAGTATCATCAAGATTGGTTGAAAAAATATTTGCTGGTATTTCAGAAACTCGTTATTTCTTAGAAGCTTGGCAACCCCTCTCAATGAAAGTGCTTTTCCACAGTGTGTGCCTAGTGCTACTTGAAGAGGAAACAAACCATAGAGACAAAACTGAGAACTCTTTTATTTTGTCAAGTTTCAAAGAGCTACTACAAACCATGTTGGATTTAGAGTTCCAAATTCATATATCTATATAGGAGAGAAGAGAGGGAAACCTAAATATAAAAACTGCTACTGTAGGCGAACGCTTCAACCTAGCAGAACACAATTTGGGGAGCCAAGTGGGATTTGTGTACTGATCATTAGCAACAAGTATCATCAAGATTGGGTGAAAAATATTTGCTGGTATTTCAGAAACTCGTTATTTCTTAGAAGCTTGGCAACCCCTCTCAATGAAAGTGCTTTTCCACAGTGTGTGCCTAGTGCTAATTGAAGAGGAAACAATCCATAGAGACAAAACTGAGAACTCCTTTATTTTGTCAAGTTTCAAAGAGCTACTACAAACCATGTTGGATTTAGAGTTCCAAATTCATCTATCTATATATGAGAGAACAGAGTGAAACCTAAATATAAAAACGACTACTGTAGACGAACGCTTCAAACTAGAAGAACAAAAATGGTGAGCCAACTGGGATCTGTGTACTGATCATTCCCACCAAGTATCATCAAGATTGGGTGAAAAAATATTTGCTGGTATTTCGGAAACTCGTTATTTTTTAGAAGCTTGGCAACCCTTCTCAATTAGAGTTCTTTTCCACAGTCTGTGCCTAGGCCTCTTGAAGAGGAAACAAACCATAGAGACAAAACTCAGAACTCCTTTATTTTGTCAAGTTTCAAAGAGCTACTACAAACCATGTTGGATTTAGAGTTCCAAGTTCATCTATCTATATATGAGAGAACAGAGTGAAACCTAAATATAAAAACGACTACTGTAGACGAACGCTCCAAACTACAAGAAGAAAATTTGGTGAGCGAATAGGGATCTGTGTACTGATCATTCCCACCAAGTATCATCAAGATTGGGTGAAAAAATATTTTCTGGTATTTCGGAAACTCGTTATTTCTTAGAAGCTTGGCAACACCTCTCAATGAAAGTGGTTTTCCACAGTCTGTGCCTAGGGATATTTGAAGAGGAAACAAACCATAGAGACAAATCTCAGAACTCCTTTATTTTGTCAAGTTTCAAAGAGCTACTACAAACCATGTTGGATTTAGAGTTCCAAGTTCATCTATCTATATATGAGAGAACAGAGTGAAACCTAAATATAAAAACGACTACTGTAGACGAACGCTCCAAACTACAAGAAGAAAATTTGGTGAGCGAAGTGGGATCTGTGTACTGATCATTCCCACCAAGTATCATCAAGATTGGGTGAAAAAATATTTGCTGGTATTTCGGAAACTCGTTATTTCTTAGAAGCTTGGCAACACCTCTCAATGAAAGTGCTTTTCCACAGTCTGTGCCTAGGGCTACTTGAAGAGGAAACAAACCACAGAGACAAAACTCAGAACTCCTTTATTTTGTGAAGTTTCAATGAGCTACTACAAACCATGTTGGATTTAGAGTTCCAAATTCATCTATCTATATATGAGAGAACAGAGTGAAACCTAAATATAAAAACTGATACTGTAGACGAACGCTTCACCCTAGAAGAACAAAATTTGGTGAGCCAAGTGGGATTTGTGTACTGATCATTAGCAACAAGTATCATCAAGATTGGGTGAAAAAATATTTGCTGGTATTTCAGAAACTCGTTATTTCTTAGAAGCTTGCAACCCCTCTCAATGAAAGTGCTTTTCCACAGTGTGTGCCTAGTGCTACTTGAAGAGGAAACAAACCATAGAGACAAAACTGAGAACTCCTTTATTTTGTCAAGTTTCAAAGAGCTACTACAAACCATGTTGGATTTAGAGTTCCAAATTCATCTATCTATACAGGAGAGAACAGAGGGAAACCTAAATATAAAAACTGCTACTGTAGACGAACGCTTCAAACTAGAAGAACAAAATTCGGTGAGCCAAGTGGGATCTGTGTACTGATCATTAGCAACAAGTGTCATCAAGATTGGGTGAAAAAATATTTGCTGGTATTTCGGAAACTCGTTATTTCTCAGAAGCTTGGCAACCCCTCTCAATTAAAGTGCTTTTCCACAGTCTGTGCCTAGGCCTCTTGAAGAGGAAACAAACCATAGAGACAAAACTCAGAACTCCTTTATTTTGTCAAGTTTCAAAGAGCTACTACAATCCATGTTGGATTTAGAGTTCCAAATTCATCTATCTATATATGAGAGAACAGAGTGAAACCTAAATATAAAAACTGCTACTGTAGACGAACGCTTCAACCTAGAAGAACAAAATTTGGTGAGCCAAGTTGGATCTGTGTACTAATCATTACCACCAAGTATTATCAAGATTGGGTGGAAAAATATTTGCTGGTATTTTGGAAACTCGTTATTTCTTAAAAGCTTGACAACCCCTCTCAATGAAAGTGCTTTTCCACAGTCTGTGCGTATGGATACTTGAAGAGGAAACAAACCATAGAGACAAAACTGAGAACTCCTTTATTTTGTCAAGTTTCATAGAGCTACTACAAACCATGTTGGATTTAGAGTTCCAAATTCATCTATCTATATAGGAGAGAACAGAGAGAAACCTAAATATAAAAACTGCTACAGTAGACGAACGCTTCAACCTAGAAGAACAAAATTTGGTGAGCCAATTGGGACTTGTGTACTAATCATTACCACCAAGTATCATCAAGATTGGGTGAAAAAATATTTGCTGGTATTTCGGAAACTTGTAATTTCTTAGAAACTTGGCAAACTCTCTCAATGAAAGTGCTTTTCCACAGTCTGTGCCTAGGGCTACTTGAAGAGGAAACAAACCATAGAGACAAAACTGAGAACTCCTTTATTTTGTCAAGTTTCAAAGAGCTACTACAAACCATGTTGGATTTAGAGTTCCAAATTCATCTATCTATACAGGAGAGAACAGAGGGAAACCTAAATATAAAAACTGCTACTGTAGACGAACGCTTCAACCTAGAAGAACATAATTTGGTGAGCCAAGTGGGATCTGTGTACTGATCATTAGCAACATGTATCATCAAGTTTGGGTGAAAAAATATTTGCTGGTATTTCGGAAACTCGTTATTTCTCAGAAGCTTGGCAACCCCTCTCAATTAAAGTGCTTTTCCACAGTCTGTGCCTAGGCCTCTTGAAGAGGAAACAAACCATAGAGACAAAACTCAGAACTCCTTTATTTTGTCAAGTTTCAAAGAGCTACTACAAACCATGTTGGATTTAGAGTTCCAAATTCATCTATCTATATATGAGAGAACAGTGTGAAACCTAAATATAAAAACTGCTACTGTAGACGAACGCTTCAACCTAGAAGAAGAAAATTTGGTGAGCCAAGTGGGATCTGTGTACTGATCATTACCACCAAGTATCATCAAGATTGGGTGAAAAAATATTTGCTGGTATTTTGGAAACTCGTTATTTCTTAAAAGCTTGACAACCCCTCTCAATGAAAGTGCTTTTCCACAGTCTGTGCGTAGGGATACTTGAAGAGGAAAAAAACCATAGAGACAAAACTGAGAACTCCTTTATTTTGTCAAGTTTCAAAGAGCTACTACAATCCATGTTGGATTTAGAGTTCCAAATTCATCTATCTATATAGGAGAGAACAGAGAGAAACCAAAATATAAAAACTGCTACAGTAGACGAATGCTTCAACCTAGAAGAACAAAATTTGGTGAGCCAATTGGGAATTGTGTACTGATCACTACCACCAAGTATCATCAAGATTGGGTGAAAAAATATTTGCTGGTATTTCGGAAACTTGTAATTTCTTAGAAGCTTGGCAAACTCTCTCAATGAAAGTGCTTTTCCACAGTCTGTGCCTAGGGCTACTTGAAGAGGAAACAAACCATAGAGACAAAACTGAGAACTCCTTTATTTTGTCAAGTTTCAAAGAGCTACTACAAACCATGTTGGAAATAGAGTTCCAAATTCATATATCTATATAGGAGAGAAGAGAGGGAAACCTAAATATAAAAACTGCTACTGTAGGCGAATGCATCAACCTAGCAGAACACAATTTGGTGAGCCAAGTGGGATTTGTGTACTGATCATTAGCAACAAGTATCATCAAGATTGGGTGAAAAAATATTTGCTGGTATTTCAGAAACTCGTTATTTCTTAGAAGCTTGGCAACCCCTCTCAATGAAAGTGCTTTTCCACAGTGTGTGCCTAGTGCTAATTGAAGAGGAAACAATCCATAGAGAGAAAACTGAGAACTCCTTTATTTTGTCAAGTTTCAAAGAGCTACTACAAACCACGTTGGATTTAGAGTTCCAAATTCATCTATCTATACAGGAGAGAACAGAGAAAAACCTAAATATAAAAACTGCTACTGTAGACGAACGCTTCAACCTAGAAGTACAAAATTTGGTGAGCCTAGTGGGATCTGTGTACTGATCATTAGCAACAAGTATCATCAAGATTGGGTGAAAAAATATTTGCTGGTACTTCGGAAACTCGTTATTTCTTAGAAGCTTGACAACCCCTCTCAATGAAAGTGCTTTTCCAGAGTCTGCGCCTAGGGCTCTTGAAGAGGAAACAAACCATATAGACAAAACTCAGAACTCCTTTATTTTGTCAAGTTTCAAAGAGCTACTACAAACCATGTTGGATTTAGAGTTCCAAATTCATCTATCTATATATGAGAGAACAGTGTGAAACCTAAATTTAAAAACTGCTACAGTAGACGAACGCTTCAACCTAGAAGAAGAAAATTTGGTGAGCCAAGTGGGATCTGTGTACTGATCATTACCACCAAGTATCATCAAGCTTGGGTGAAAAAATATTTGCTGGCATTTTGGAAACTCGTTATTTCTTAAAAGCTTGACAACCCCTCTCAATGAAAGTGCTTTTCCACAGTCTGTGCGTAGGGATACTTGAAGAGGAAACAAACCATAGAGACAAAACTGAGAACTCCTTTATTTTGTCAAGTTTCAAAGAGCTACTACAATCCATGTTGGATTTAGAGTTCCAAATTCATCTATCTATATAGGAGAGAACAGAGAGAAACCTAAATATAAAAACTGCTACAGTAGACGAATGCTTCAACCTAGAAGAACAAAATTTGGTGAGCCAATTGGGATTTGTGTACTGATCACTACCACCAAGTATCATCAAGATTGGGTGAAAAAATATTTGCTGGTATTTCGGAAACTTGTAATTTCTTAGAAGCTTGGCAAACTCTCTCAATGAAAGTGCTTTTCCACAGTCTGTGCCTAGGGCTACTTGAAGAGGAAACAAACCATAGAGACAAAACTGAGAACTCCTTTATTTTTTCAAGTTTCAAAGAGCTACTACAAACCATGTTGGATTTAGAGTTCCAAATTCATATATCTATATAGGAGAGAAGAGAGGGAAACCTAAATATAAAAACTGCTACTGTAGGCGAACGCTTCAACCTAGCAGAACACAATTTGGTGAGCCAAGTGTGATTTGTGTACTGATCATTAGCAACAAGTATCATCAAGATTGGGTGAAGAATATTTGCTGGTATTTCAGAAACTCGTTATTTCTTAGAAGCTTGGCAACCCCTTTCAATGAAAGTGCTTTTCCACAGTGTGTGCCTAGTGCTAATTGAAGAGGAAACAATCCATAGAGACAAAACTGAGAACTCCTTTATTTTGTCAAGATTCAAAGAGCTACTACAAACCATTTTGGATTTAGAGTTCCAAATTCATCTATCTATACAGGAGAGAACAGAGGGAAACCTAAATATAAAAACTGCTACTGTAGACGAACGCTTCAACCTAGAAGAACATAATTTGGTGAGCCAAGTGGGATCTGTGTACTGATCATTAGCAACATGTATCATCAAGTTTGGGTGAAAAAATATTTGCTGGTATTTCGGAAACTCGTTATTTCTCAGAAGCTTGGCAACCCCTCTCAATTAAAGTGCTTTTCCACAGTCTGTGCCTAGGCCTCTTGAAGAGGAAACAAACCATAGAGACAAAACTCAGAACTCCTTTATTTTGTCAAGTTTCAAAGAGCTACTACAAACCATGTTGGATTTAGAGTTCCAAATTCATCTATCTATATATGAGAGAACAGTGTGAAACCTAAATATAAAAACTGCTACTGTAGACGAACGCTTCAACCTAGAAGAACAAAATTTGGTGAGCCAAGTGGGATCTGTGTACTGATCATTACCACCAAGTATCATCAAGATTGGGTGAAAAAATATTTGCTGGTATTTTGGAAACTCGTTATTTCTTAAAAGCTTGACAACCCCTCTCAATGAAAGTGCTTTTCCACAGTCTGTGCGTAGGGATACTTGAGGAGGAAACAAACCATAGAGACAAAACTGAGAACTCCTTTATTTTGTCAAGTTTCAAAGAGCTACTACAATCCATGTTGGATTTAGAGTTCCAAATTCATCTATCTATATAGGAGAGAACAGAGAGAAACCTAAATATAAAAACTGCTACAGTAGACGAATGCTTCAACCTAGAAGAACAAAATTTGGTGAGCCAATTGGGATTTGTGTACTGATCACTACCACCAAGTATCATCAAGATTGGGTGAAAAAATATTTGCTGGTATTTCGGAAACTTGTAATTTCTTAGAAGCTTGGCAAACTCTCTCAATAAAAGTGCTTTTCCACAGTCTGTGCCTAGGGCTACTTGAAGAGGAAACAAACCATAGAGACAAAACTGAGAACTCCTTTATTTTGTCAAGTTTCAAAGAGCTACTACAAACCATGTTGGATTTAGAGTTCCAAATTCATATATCTATATAGGAGAGAAGAGAGGGAAACCTAAATACAAAAACTGCTACTGTAGGCGAACGCTTCAACCTAGCAGAACACAATTTGGTGAGCCAAGTGGGATTTGTGTACTGATCATTAGCAACAAGTATCATCAAGATTGGGTGAAAAAATATTTGCTGGTATTTCAGAAACTCGTTATTTCTTAGAAGCTTGGCAACCCTTCTCAATGAAAGTGCTTTTCCACAGTGTGTGCCTAGTGCTAATTGAAGAGGAAACAATCCATAGAGAGAAAACTGAGAACTCCTTTATTTTGTCAAGTTTCAAAGAGCTACTACAAACCACGTTGGATTTAGAGTTCCAAATTCATCTATCTATACAGGAGAGAACAGAGGGAAACCTAAATATAAAAACTGCTACTGTAGACGAACGCTTCAACCTAGAAGAACAAAATTTGGTGAGCCAAGTGGGATCTGTGTACTGATCATTACCAACAAGTATCATCAAGATTGGGTGAAAAAATATTTGCTGGTACTTCGGAAACTCGTTATTTCTTAGAATCTTGTCAACCCCTCTCAATGAAAGTGCTTTTCCAGAGTCTGCGCCTAGGGCTACTTGAAGAGGAAACAAACCATAGAGACAAAACTGAGAACTCCTTTATTTTGTCAAGTTTCAAAGAGCTACTACAAACCATGTTGGATTTAGAGTTCCAAATTCATCTATCTATATATGAGAGAACAGAGGTGAAACCTAAATATAAAACGACTACTGTAGACGAACGCTTTAAACTAGAAGAACAAAATTTGGTGAGCCAACTGGGATCTGTGTACTGATCATTCCCACCAAGTATCATCAAGATTGGGTGAAAAAATATTTGCTGGTATTTCGGAAACTCGTTATTTCTTGGAAGCTTGGCAACACCTCTCAATGAAAGTGGTTTTCCACAGTCTGTGCCTAGGGCTATTTGAAGAGGAAACAAACCATAGAGACAAATCTCAGAACTCCTTTATTTTGTCAGGTATCATAGAGCTACTACAAACCATGTTGGAATTAGGGTTCCAAATTAATCTATCTATATAGGAGAGAACAGAGAGAAACCTAAATATAAAAACTGCTACAGTAGACGAACGCTTCAACCTAGAAGAACAAAATTTGGTGAGCCAATTGGGACTTGTGTACTAATCATTACCACCAAGTATCATCAAGATTGGGTGAAAAAATATTTGCTGGTATTTCGGAAACATGTAATTTCTTAGAAGCTTGGCAAACTCTCTCAATGAAAGTGCTTTTCCACAGTCTGTGCCTAGGGCTACTTGAAGAGGAAACAAACCATAGAGACAAAACTGAGAACTCCTTTATTTTGTCAAGTTTCAAAGAGCTACTACAAACCATGTTGGATTTAGAGTTCCAAATTCATATATCTATATAGGAGAGAACAGAGGGAAACCCAAATTATAAAAACTGCTACTGTAGGCGAACACTTCAACGTAGCAGAACACAATTTGTTGAGCCAAGTGGGATTTGTGTACTGATCATTAGCAACAAGTATCATCAAGATTGGGTGAAAAAATATTTGCTGGTATTTCAGAAACTCGTTATTTCTTAGAAGCTTGGCAACCCCTCTCAATGAAAGTGCTTTTCCACAGTGTGTGCCTAGTGCTAATTGAAGAGGAAACAATCCATAGAGACAAAACTGAGAACTCCTTTATTTTGTCAAGTTTCAAAGAGCTACTACAAACCATGTTGGATTTAGAGTTCAAAATTCATCTATCTATACAGGAGAGAACAGAGGGAAACCTAAATATAAAAACTGCTACTGTAGACGAACGCTTCAACCTAGAAGAACATAATTTGGTGAGCCAAGTGGGATCTGTGTACTGATCATTAGCAACATGTATCATCAAGTTTGGGTGAAAAAATATTTGCTGGTATTTCGGAAACTCGTTATTTCTCAGAAGCTTGGCAACGCCTCTCAATTAAAGTGCTTTTCCACAGTCTGTGCCTAGGCCTCTTGAAGAGGAAACAAACCATAGAGACAAAACTCAGAACTCCTTTATTTTGTCAAGTTTCAAAGAGCTACTACAAACCATGTTGGATTTATAGTTCCAAATTCATCTATCTATATATGAGAGAACAGTGTGAAACCTAAATATAAAAACTGCTACTGTAGACGAACGCTTCAACCTAGAAGAAGAAAATTTGGTGAGCCAAGTGGGATCTGTGTACTGATCATTACCACCAAGTATCATCAAGATTGGGTGAAAAAATATTTGCTGGTACTTCAGAAACTCGTTATTTTTAGAAGCTTGGCAACCCCTCTCAATTAAAGTGCTTTTCCAGAGTCTGCGCCTAGGGCTACTTGAAGAGGAAACAAACCATATAGACAAAACGGAGAACTCCTTTATTTTGTCAAGTTTCAAAGAGCTACTACAAACCATGTTGGATTTAGATTCCAAATTCATCTATCTATATATGAGAGAACAGAGTGAAACCTAAATATAAAAACGACTACTGTAGACGAACGCTTCAAACTAGAAAAACAAAATTTGGTGAGACAAGTGGGATCTGTGTACTGATCAATCCCACCAAGTATCATCAAGATTGGGTGAAAAAATATTTGCTGGTATTTCGGAAACTCGTTATTTCTTAGAAGCTTGGCAACACCTCTCAATGAAAGTGGTTTTCCACAGTCTGTGCCTGGGCTATTCGAAGAGGAAACAAACCATAGTGACAAATCTCAGAACTCCCTTATTTTGTCAAGTTTCATAGAGCTACTACAAACCATGTTGGATTTAGAGTTCCAAATTCATCTATCTATATATGAGAGAACAGAGTGAAACCTAAATATAAAAACTGCTACTGTAGACGAGCGTTTCAACCTAGAAGAACTAAATTTGGTGAGCCAAGTGGGATTTGTGTACTGATCATTAGCAACAAGTATCATCAAGATTGGGTGAAAAAATATTTGCTGGTATTTCAGAAACTCGTTATTTCTTAGAAGCTTGGCAACCCCTCTCAATGAAAGTGCTTTTCCACAGTGTGTGCCTAGTTCTACTTGAAGAGGAAACAAACCATAGAGACAAAACTGAGAACTCCTTTATTTTGTCAAGTTTCAAAGAGCTACTACAAACCATGTTGGATTTAGAGTTCCAAATTCATCTATCTATATATGAGAGAACAGAGTGAAACTAAATATAAAACGACTACTGTAGACGAACGCTTCAAACTAGAACAACAAAATTTGGTGAGCCAACTGGGATCTGTGTACTGATCATTCCCACCAAGTATCATCAAGATTGGATGAAAAAATATTTGCTGGTATTTCGGAAACTCGTTATTTTTTAGAAGCTTGGCAACCCTTCTCAATTAAAGTTCTTTTCCACAGTCTGTGCCTAGGCCTCTTGAAGAGGAAACAAACCATAGAGACAAAACTCAGAACTCCTTTATTTTGTCAAGTTTCAAAGAGATACTACAAACCATGTTGGATTTAGAGTTCCAAGTTCATCTATCTATATATGAGAGAACAGAGTGAAACCTAAATATAAAAACGACTACTGTAGACGAACGCTCCAAACTACAAGAAGAAAATTTGGTGAGCGAATAGGGATCTGTGTACTGATCATTCCCACCAAGTATCATCAAGATTGGGTGAAAAAATATTTGCTGGTATTTCGGAAACTCGTTATTTCTTAGAAGCTTGGCAACACCTCTCAATGAAAGTGGTTTTCCACAGTCTGTGCCTAGGCTTATTTGAAGAGGAAACAAACCATAGAGACAAATCTCAGAACTCCTTTATTTTGTCAAGTTTCAAAGAGCTACTACAAACCATTTTGGATTTAGAGTTCCAAGTTCATCTATCTATATATGAGAGAACAGAGTGAAACCTAAATATAAAAACGACTACTGTAGACGAACGCTCCAAACTACAAGAAGAAAATTTGGTGAGCGAAGTGGGATCTGTGTACTGATCATTCCCACCAAGTATCATCAAGATTGGGTGAAAAAATATTTGCTGGTATTTCGGAAACTCGTTATTTCTTAGAAGCTTGGCAACACCTCTCAATGAAAGTGCTTTTCCACAGTCTGTGCCTAGGGCTACTTGAAGAGGAAACAAACCACAGAGACAAAACTCAGAACTCCTTTATTTTGTGAAGTTTCAAAGAGCTACTACAAACCATGTTGGATTTAGAGTTCCAAATTCATCTATCTATATATGAGAGAACAGAGTGAAACCTAAATATAAAAACTTATACTGTAGACGAACGCTTCAACCTAGAAGAACAAAATTTGGTGAGCCAAGTGGGATTTGTGTACTGATCATTAGCAACAAGTATCATCAAGATTGGGTGAAAAAATATTTGCTGGTATTTCAGAAACTCGTTATTTCTTAGAGCTTGGCAACCCCTCTCAATGAAAGTGCTTTTCCACAGTGTGTGCCTAGTGCTACTTGAAGAGGAAACAATCCATAGAGACAAAACTGAGAACTCCTTTATTTTGTCAAGTTTCAAAGAGCTACTACAAACCATGTTGGATTTAGAGTTCCAAATTCATCTATCTATACAGGAGAGAACAGAGGGAAACCTAAATATATAAACTGCTACTGTAGACGAACGCTTCAAACTAGAAGAACAAAATTCGGTGAGCCAAGTGGGATCTGTGTACTGATCATTAGCAACAAATGTCATCAAGATTGGGTGAAAAAATATTTGCTGGTATTTCGGAAACTCGTTATTTCTCAGAAGCTTGGCAACCCCTCTCAATTAAAGTGCTTTTCCACAGTCTGTGCCTAGGCCTCTTGAAGAGGAAACAAACCATAGAGACAAAACTCAGAACTCCTTTATTTTGTCAAGTTTCAAATAGCTACTACAATCCATGTTGGATTTAGAGTTCCAAATTCATCTATCTATATATGAGAGAACAGAGTGAAACCTAAATATAAAAACTGCTACTGTAGACGAACGCTTCAACCTAGAAGAAGAAAATTTGGTGAGCCAAGTTGGATCTGTGTACTAATCATTACCACCAAGTATTATCAAGATTGGGTGAAAAAATATTTGCTGGTATTTTGGAAACTCGTTATTTCTTAAAAGCTTGACAACCCCTCTCAATGAAAGTGCTTTTCCACAGTCTGCGCGTATGGATACTTGAAGAGGAAACAAACCATAGAGACAAAACTGAGAACTCCTTTATTTTGTCAAGTTTCATAGAGCTACTACAAACCATGTTGGATTTAGAGTTCCAAATTCATCTATCTATATAGGAGAGAACAGAGAGAAACCTAAATATAAAAACTGCTACAGTAGACGAACGCTTCAACCTAGAAGAACAAAATTTGGTGAGCCAATTGGGACTTGTGTACTAATCATTACCACCAAGTATCATCACGATTGGGTGAAAAAATATTTGCTGGTATTTCGGAAACTTGTAATTTCTTAGAAGCTTGGCAAACTCTCTCAATGAAAGTGCTTTTCCACAGTCTGTGCCTAGGGCTACTTGAAGAGGAAACAAACCATAGAGACAAAACTGAGAACTCCTTTATTTTGTCAAGTTTCAAAGAGCTACTACAAACCATGTTGGATTTATAGTTCCAAATTCATATATCTATATAGGAGAGAAGAGAGGGAAACCTAAATATAAAAACTGCTACTGTAGGCGAACGCTTCAACCTAGCAGAACACAATTTGGTGAGCCAAGTGGGATTTGTGTACTGATCATTAGCAACAAGTATCATCAAGATTGGGTGAAAAAATATTTGCTGGTATTTCAGAAACTCGTTATTTCTTAGAAGCTTGGCAACCCCTCTCAATGAAAGTGCTTTTCCACAGTGTGTGCCTAGTGCTAATTGAAGAGGAAACAAACCATAGAGACAAAACTGAGAACTCCTTTATTTTGTCAAGTTTCAAAGAGCTACTACAAACCACGTTGGATTTAGAGTTCCAAATTCATCTATCTATACAGGAGAGAACAGAGGGAAACCTAAATATAAAAACTGCTACTGTAGACGAACGCTTCAACCTAGAAGTACAAAATTTGGTGAGCCAAGTGGGATCTGTGTTCTGATCATTAGCAACAAGTATCATCAAGATTGGGTGAAAAAATATTTGCTGGTACTTCGGAAACTCGTTATTTCTTAGAAGCTTGGCAACCCCTCTCAATGAAAGTGCTTTTCCAGAGTCTGCGCCTAGGGCTACTTAAAGAGGAAACAAACCATATAGACAAAACTGAGAACTCCTTTATTTTGTCAAGTTTCAAAGAGCTACTACAAACCATGTTGGATTTAGATTCCAAATTCATCTATCTATATATGAGAGAACAGAGTGAAACCTAAATATAAAAACGACTACAGTAGACGAACGCTTCAAACTAGAAAAACAAAATTTGGTGAGCCAAGCGGAATCTGTGGACTGATCATTCCCACCAAGTATCATCAGGATTGGGTGAAAAAATATTTGCTGGTATTTCGGAAACTCGTTATTTCTTAGAAGCTTGGCAACACCTCTCAATGAAAGTGGATTTCCACAGTCTGTGCCTAGGGCTATTTGAAGAGGAAACAAACCATAGAGACAAATCACAGAACTCCCTTATTTTGTCAAGTTTCATAGAGCTACTACAAACCGTGTTGGATTTAGAGTTCCAAATTCATCTATCTATATATGAGAGAACAGAGTGAAACCTAAATATAAAAACTGCTACTGTAGACGAACGCTTCAACCTAGAACAAAATTTGGTGAGCCAAATGGGATCTGTGTACTGATCATTACCACCAAGTATCATCAAGATTGGGTGAAAAAATATTTGCTGGTATTTTGGAAACTCGTTATTTCTTAGAACCTTGGCAACCCATCTCAATGAAAGTGCTTTTCCACAGTCTGTGCCTAGGGATACTTGAAGAGGAAACAAACAATAGAGACAAAACTGAGAACTCCTTTATTTTGTCAAGTTTCAAAGAGCTACTACAATCCATGTTGGATTTAGAGTTCCAAATTCATCTATCTATATAGGAGAGAACAGAGAGAAACCTAAATATAAAAACTGCTACTGTAGACGAACGCTTCAACCTAAAAGAACAAAATTGGGTGAGCCAATTGGGATTTGTGTACTGATCATTACCACGAAGTATCATCAAGATTGGGTGAAAAAATATTTGCTGGTACTTCGGAAACTCGTTATTTCTCAGAAGCTTGGCAACCCCTTTCAAAAAAAGTGCTTTTCCACAGTCTGTGCCTAGGCCTCTTGAAGAGGAAACAAACCATAGAGACAAAACTCAGAACTCCTTTATTTTGTCAAGTTTCAAAGAGCTACTACAAACCATGTTGGATTTAGAGTTCCAAATTCATCTATCTATATATGAGAGAACAGAGTGAAACCTAAATATAAAAACTGCTACTGTAGACGAACGCTTCAACCTAGAAGAAGAAAATTTGGTGAGCCATGTGGGATCTGTGTACTGATCATTACCACCAAGTATCATCAAGATTGGGTGAAAAAATATTTGCTGGTATTTTGGAAACTCGTTATTTCTTAAAAGCTTGACAACCCCTCTCAATGAAAGTGCTTTTCCACAGTCTGTGCGTAGGGATACTTGAAGAGGAAACAAACCATAGAGACAAAACTGAGAACTCCTTTATTTTGTCACGTTTCAAAGAGCTACTACAAACCATGTTGGATTTAGAGTTCCAAATTCATCTATCTCTATATGAGAGAACAGAGTGAAACCTAAATATAAATACTACTACTGTAGACGAACGCTTCAACCTAGAAGAACAAAATTTGGTGATCCAATTGGGACTTGTGTACTAATCATTACCACCAAGTATCATCAAGATTGGGTGAAAAAATATTTACTGGTATTTCGGAAACATGTAATTTCTTAGAAGTTTGGCAAACTCTCTCAATGAAAGTGCTTTTCCACAGTCTGTGCCTAGGGCTACTTGAAGAGGAAACAAACCATAGAGACAAAAATGAGAACTCCTTTATTTTGTCAAGTTTCAAAGAGCTACTACAAACCATGTTGGATTTAGAGTTCCAAATTCATATATCTATATAGGAGAGAACAGAGGGAAACCCAAATATAAAAACTGCTACTGTAGGCGAACGCTTCAACCTAGCAGAACACAATTTGGTGAGCCAAGTGGGATTTCTGTACTGATCATAAGCAACAAGTATCATCAAGATTGGGTGAAAAAATATTTGCTGGTATTTCTGAAACTCGTTATTTCTTAGAAGCTTGGCAACCCCTCTCAATGAAAGTGCTTTTCCACAGTGTGTGCCTAGTGCTAATTGAAGAGGAAACAATCCACAGAGACAAAACTGAGAACTCCTTTATTTTGTCAAGTTTCAAAGAGCTACTACAAACCATGTTGGATTTAGAGTTCCAAATTCATCTATCTATATATGAGAGAACAGTGTGAAACCTAAATATAAAAACTGCTACTGTAGACGAACGCTTCAACCAAGAAGAAGAAAATTTGGTGAGCCAAGTGGGATCTGTGTACTGATCATTACCACCAAGTATCATCAAGATTGGGTGAAAAAATATTTGCTGGTATTTTGGAAACTCGTTATTTCTTAAAAGCTTGACAACCCCTCTCAATGAAAGTGCTTTTCCACAGTCTGTGCGTAGGGATACTTGAAGAGGAAACAAACCATAGAGACAAAACTGACAACTCCTTTATTTTGTCAAGTTTCAAAGAGCTACTACAAACCATGTTGTATTTAGAGTTCCAAATTCATGTATCTATATATGAGAGAACAGAGTGAAACCTAAATATAAAAACTACTACTGTAGACGAACGCTTCAACCTAGAAGAACAAAATTTGGTGATCCAATTGGGACTTGTGTACTAATCATTACCACCAAGTATCATCAAGATTGGGTGAAAAAATATTTACTGGTATTTCGGAAACATGTAATTTCTTAGAAGCTTGGCAAACTCTCTCAATGAAAGTGCTTTTCCACAGTCTGTGCCTAGGGCTACTTGAAGAGGAAACAAACCATAGAGACAAAACTGAGAACTCCTTTATTTTGTCAAGTTTCAAAGAGCTACTACAAACCATGTTGGATTTAGAGTTCCAAATTCATCTATCTATACAGGAGAGAACAGAGGGAAACCTAAATATAAAAACTGCTACTGTAGACGACGCTTCAACCTAGAAGAACATAATTTGGTGAGCCAAGTGGGATCTGTGTACTGATCATTAGCAACATGTATCATCAAGTTTGGGTGAAATAATATTTGCTGGTATTTCGGAAACTCGTTATTTTTCAGAAGCTTGGCAACCCCTCTCAATTAAAGTGCTTTTCCACAGTCTGTGCCTAGGCCTCTTGAAGAGGAAACAAACCATAGAGACAAAACTCAGAACTCCTTTATTTTGTCAAGTTTCAAAGAGCTACTACAAACCATGTTGGATTTAGAGTTCCAAATTCATCTATCTATATATGAGAGAACAGTGTGAAACCTAAATATAAAAACTGCTACTGTAGACGAACGCTTCAACCAAGAAGAAGAAAATTTGGTGAGCCAAGTGGGATCTGTGTACTGATCATTCCCACCAAGTATCATCAAGATTGGGTGAAAAAATATTTGCTGGTATTTTGGAAACTCGTTATTTCTTAAAAGCTTGACAACCCCTCTCAATGAAAGTGCTTTTCCACAGTCTGTGCGTAGGGATACTTGAAGAGGAAACAAACCATAGAGACAAAACTGAGAACTCATTTATTTTGTCAAGTTTCAAAGAGCTACTACAATCCATGTTGGATTTAGAGTTCCAAATTCATCTATCTATATAGGAGAGAACACAGAGAAACCTAAATATAAAAACTGCTACAGTAGACGAACGCTTCAACCTAGAAGAAAAAAATTTATTGAGCCAATTGGGATTTGTGTACTGATCATTACCACCAAGTATCATCAAGATTGGGTGAAAAAATATTTGCTGGTATTTCGGAAACTTGTAATTTTTTAGAAGCTCGGCAAACTCTCTCAATGAAAGTGCTTTTCCACAGTCTGTGCCTAGGGCTACTTGAAGAGGAAACAAACCATAGAGACAAAACTGAGAACTCCTTTATTTTGTCAAGTTTCAAAGAGCTACTACAAACCATGTTGGATTTAGAGTTCCAAATTCATATATCTATATAGGAGAGAACAGAGTGAAACCTAAATATAAAAACTGCTACTGTAGGAGAACGCTTCAACCTAGCAGAACACAATTTGGTGAGCCAAGTGGGATTTGTGTACTGATCATTAGCAACAAGTATCATCAAGATTGGGTGAAAAAATATTTGCTGGTATTTCAGAAACTCGTTATTTCTTAGAAGCTTCGCAACCCCTCTCAATGAAAGTGCTTTTCCACAGTGTGTGCCTAGTGCTAATTGAAGAGGAAACAATCCATAGAGAGAAAACTGAGAACTCCTTTATTTTGTCAAGTTTCAAAGAGCTACTACAAACAATGTTGGATTTAGAGATCCAAATTCATCTATCTATACAGGAGAGAACACAGGGAAACCTAAATATAAAAACTGCTACTGTAGACGAACGCTTCAACCTAGAAGAAGAAAATTTGGTGAGCCAAGTGGGATCTGTGTACTGATCATTACCACCAAGTATCATCAAGATTGGGTGAAAAAATATTTGCTGGTATTTTGGAAACTCGTTATTTCTTAGAAACTTGGCAACCCATCTCAATGAAAGTGCTTTTCCACAGTCTGTGCCTAGGGATACTTGAAGAGGAAACAAACAATAGAGACAAAACTGAGAACTCCTTTATTTTGTCAAGTTTCAAAGAGCTACTACAATCCATGTTGGATTTAGAGTTCCAAATTCATCTATCTATATAGGAGAGAACAGAGAGAAACCTAAATATAAAAACTGCTACTGTAGACGAACGCTTCAACCTAAAAGAACAAAATTGGGTGAGCCAATTGGGATTTGTGTACTGATCATTACCACGAAGTATCATCAAGATTGGGTGAAAAAATATTTGCTGGTACTTCGGAAACTCGTTATTTCTCAGAAGCTTGGCAACCCCTTTCAAAAAAAGTGCTTTTCCACAGTCTGTGCCTAGGCCTCTTGAAGAGGAAACAAACCATAGAGACAAAACTCAGAACTCCTTTATTTT
>NW_027517683.1:0-40698 GCF_048772815.1 Callospermophilus lateralis
TTGGATGAAAAAATATATGCAGAGATTTTCAGGACTTTTGTAGATTTTGGAAGATTGGAAACCCCTTTCAATGAAGGTGTTTTTCGCCCATCTCTGCTTAGGGCTACATCAAGAGGAAACAAACCATAGAGATAGCACTTAGAACTACTTCATTCTGTGAAGTTTCAAGAAGCTAGCACAAACCGTGTTTGATTTACAGTTCCAAATACATCTATCCATATAGGAGAAAACAGAGTGAAACCTAACAATCGAAACTGTTAGTGCAAACGAATGATTCAACCTAGAATTACAAAACTTGGGCAGCCAAGTGAGATTGTTGTAGTGATGATTACCTGAAAGTATTGTGAAGATTGGATGAAAAAAATATATGCTGAGAATTCAGGAGACTCATGGTTTTTTGGAAGCTTGGAAGACCTTTTCAATGAAAGTTTGTGCCCGACAGGCTCTGCTTAGGGCTACATCAAGCAGAAACAAACCATAGAGATAGAACATGGAACTACTTCATTGTGTCAAGTTTCGAGAAGCTAGCACGACCGTGTTTGATTTAGCGTTCTAACTACACCTATCCGTATATGAGAAAACAGAGTGAAACGTGAAAATTGAAACTGTTACTGCAAACGAATGCTTCAACCTAGAAGAACGAAAGTTGGGCAGCCAATGGGATTGTTGTAGTGACCATTACCTGAAAGTATCATGAAGATTGGATGAAAAAATGTATGCTGATATTTCAGGACTTTTGTAGTTTTTTGGAAGATTGGAAACCCCTTTCAATGAAGGTGTTTTTCGCCCATCTCTGCTTAGGGCTACATCAAGAGGAAACAATCAATAGAGATAGAACTTAGAACTACTTCATTCTGTGAAGTTTCAAGAAGCTAGCACAAACCGTGTTTGATTTACGGTTCCAACTACATCTATCCATATAGCAGAAAACAGAGTGAAACCTAACAATCGAAACTGTTAGTGCAAACGAATGCTTCAACCTAGAAGTACGAAACTTGGGCAGCCAAGTGAGATTGTTGTAGTGATGATTACCTGAAAGTATTGTGAAGATTAGATGAAAAAATATATGCTGAGAATTCAGGAGACTCATGGTTTTTTGAAAGCTTGGAAGACCTTTTCAATGAAAGTTTGTTTCCGACAGGCTCTGCTTAGGCTTAATCAAGCGGAAACAAACGGTAGAGATAGAACATGGAACTACTTCATTGTGTCAAGTTTCGAGAAGCTAGCACAAACCGTGTTTGATTTAGAGTTCTAACTACACCTATCCGTATATGAGAAAACAGAGTGAAAAGTGAAAATTGAAACTGTTACTGCAAACGAATGCTTCAACCTAGAAGAACGAAAGTTGGGCAGCCAAGTGGGATTGTTGTAGTGGCCATTACCTGAAAGTATCATGAAGATTGGATGAAAAAATATATGCTGATATTTCAGGACTTTTGTAGTTTTTTGGAAGATTGGAAACCCCTTTCAATGAAGGTGTTTTTCGCCCATCTCTGCTTAGGACTACATCAAGAAGAAACCATCCATTGAGATAGCACTTAGAACTACTTCATTCTGTGAAGTTTCAAGAAGCTGGCACAAATCGTGTTTGATTTACGGTTCCAACTAGATCTATCCATATAGCAGAAAACAGAGTGAAACCTAACAATCGAAACTGTTAGTGCAAACGAATGCTTCAACCCTAGAAGTAGGAAACTTGGGCAGCCAAGTGAGATTGTTGTAGTGATGATTACCTGAAAGTATTGTGAAGATTGGATGAAAAAAATATATGCTGAGAATTCAGGAGACTCATGGTTTTTTGGAAGCTTGGAAGACCTTTTCAATGAAGGTGTTTGCCCGCAAGTCTCTGCTTAGGGCTTAATCAAGCGGAAACAAACCATAAAGATAGAACATGGAACTACTTCATTGTATCAAGTTTCAAGAAGCTAGTACAAACCGTGTTTGATTTAGAGTTCTAACTACACCTATCCGTATATGAGAAAACAGAGTGAAACGTAGAAATTGAAACTGTTACTGCAAACGAATGCTTCAACCTAGAAGAACGAAAGTTGGGCAGCCAAGTGGGATTGTTGTAGTGATCATTACCTGAAAGTATCATGAAGATTGGATGAAAAAATATATGCAGAGATTTCAGGACTTTTGTAGATTTTGGAAGATTGGAAACCCCTTTCAATGAAGGTGTTTTTCGCCCATCTCTGCTTAGGGCTACATCAAGAGGAAACAAACCATAGAGATAGCACTTAGAACTACTTCATTCTGTGAAGTTTCAAGAAGCTAGCACAAACCGTGTTTGATTTACAGTTCCAACTACATCTATCCATATAGGAGAAAACAGAGTGAAACCTAACAATCGAAACTGTTAGTGCAAACGAATGATTCAACCTAGAATTACAAAACTTGGGCAGCCAAGTGAGATTGTTGTAGTGATGATTACCTGAAAGTATTGTGAAGATTGGATGAAAAAAATATATGCTGAGAATTCAGGAGACTCATGGTTTTTTGGAAGCTTGGAAGACCTTTTCAATGAAAGTTTGTGCCCGACAGACTCTGCTTAGGGCTACATCAAGCAGAAACAAACCATAGAGATACAACATGGAACTACTTCATTGTGTCAAGTTTCGAGAAGCTAGCACAAACGTGTTTGATTTAGCGTTCTAACTACACCTATCCGTATATGAGAAAACAGAGTGAAACGTGAAAAATTGAAACTGTTACTGCAAACGAATGCTTCAACCTAGAAGAACGAAAGTTGGGCAGCCAAGTAGGATTGTTGTAGTGACCATTACCTTAAAGTATCATGAAGATTGGATGAAAAAATGTATGCTGATATTTCAGGACTTTTGTAGTTTTTTGGAAGATTGGAACCCCTTTCAATGAAGGTGTTTTTGGCCCATCTCTGCTTAGGGCTACATCAAGAGGAAACAATCAATAGAGATAGAACTTAGAACTACTTCATTCTGTGAAGTTTCAAGAAGCTAGCACAAACCGTGTTTGATTTACGGTTCCAACTACATCTATCCATATAGCAGAAAACAGAGTGAAACCTAACAATCGAAACTGTTAGTGCAAACGAATGCTTCAACCTAGAAGTAGGAAACTTGGGCAGCCAAGTGAGATTGTTGTAGTGATGATTACCTGAAAGTATTGTGAAGATTGGATGAAAAATTATATGCTGAGAATTCAGGAGACTCATGGTTTTTTTGGAAGCTTGGAAGACCTTTTCAATGAAGGTGTTTGCCCGCAAGTGTCTGCTTAGGGCTTAATCAAGCGGAAACAAACCATAGAGATAGAACATGGGACTACTTCATTGTATCAAGTTTCAAGAAGCTAGTACAAACCGTGTTTGATTTAGAGTTCTAACTACACCTATCCGTATATGAGAAAACAGAGTGAAACGTGAAAATTGAAACTGTTACTGCAAACGAATGCTTCAACCTAGAAGAACGAAAAGTTGGGCAGCCAAGTGGGATTGTTGTAGTGATCATTACCTGAAAGTATCATGAAGATTGGATGAAAAAATATATGCAGAGATTTCAGGACTTTTGTAGATTTTGGAAGATTGGAAACCCCTTTCAATGAAGGTGTTTTTCGCCCATCTCTGCTTAGGGCTACATCAAGAGGAAACAAACCATAGAGATAGCACTTAGAACTACTTCATTCTGTGAAGTTTCAAGAAGCTAGCACAAACCGTGTTTGATTTACAGTTCCAAATACATCTATCCATATAGGAGAAAACAGAGTGAAACCTAACAATCGAAACTGTTAGTGCAAACGAATGATTCAACCTAGAATTACAAAACTTGGGCAGCCAAGTGAGATTGTTGTAGTGATGATTACCTGAAAGTATTGTGAAGATTGGATGAAAAAAATATATGCTGAGAATTCAGGAGACTCATGGTTTTTTGGAAGCTTGGAAGACCTTTTCAATGAAAGTTTGTGCCCGACAGGCTCTGCTTAGGGCTACATCATGCAGAAACAAACCATAGAGATAGAACATGGAACTACTTCATTGTGTCAAGTTTCGAGAAGCTAGCACGAACCGTGTTTGATTTAGACTTCTAACTAACACCTATCCGTATATGAGAAAACAGAGTGAAAAGTCAAAATTGAAACTGTTACTGCAAATGAATGCTTCAACCTAGAAGAACGAAAGTTGGGCAGCCAAGTGGGATTGTTGTAGTGACCATTACCTGAAAGTATCATGAAGATTGGATGAAAAAATGTATGCTGATATTTCAGGACTTTTGTAGTTTTTTGGAAGATTGGAAACCCCTTTCAATGAAGGTGTTTTTTGCCCATCTCTGCTTAGGGCTACATCAAGAGGAAACCATCCATTGAGATAGCACTTAGAACTACTTCATTCTGTGAAGTTTCAAGAAGCTAGCACAAACCGTGTTTGATTTACGGTTCCAAATAGATCTATCCATATAGCAGAAAACAGAGTGAAACCTAACAATCGAAACTGTTAGTGCAAACGAATGCTTCAACCTAGAAGTAGGAAACTTGGGCAGCCAAGTGAGATTGTTGTAGTGATGATTACCTGAAAGTATTGTGAAGATTGGATGAAACAATATATGCTGAGAATTCAGGAGACTCATGGTTTTTTGGAAGCTTGGAAGACCTTTTCAATGAAAGTTTGTGCCCGACAGACTCTGCTTAGGGCTACATCAAGCAGAAACAAACCATAGAGATAGAACATGGAACTACTTCATTGTGTCAAGTTTCGAGAAGCTAGCACAAACCGTGTTTGATTTAGCGTTCTAACTACACCTATCCGTATATGAGAAAACAGAGTGAAACGTGAAAATTGAAACTGTTACTGCAAACGAATGCTTCAACCTAGAAGAACGAAAGTTGGGCAGCCAAGTGGGATTGTTGTAGTGACCATTACCTGAAAGTATCATGAAGATTGGATGAAAAAATGTATGCTGATATTTCAGGACTTTTGTAGTTTTTTGGAAGATTGGAAACCCCTTTCAATGAAGGTGTTTTTCGCCCATCTCTGCTTAGGGCTACATCAAGAGGAAACAATCAATAGAGATAGAACTTAGAACTACTTCATTCTGTGAAGTTTCAAGAAGCTAGCACAAACCGTGTTTGATTTACGGTTCCAACTACATCTATCCATATAGCAGAAAACAGAGTGAAACCTAACAATCGAAACTGTTAGTGCAAACGAATGCTTCAACCTAGAAGTACGAAACTTGGGCAGCCAAGTGAGATTGTTGTAGTGATGATTACCTGAAAGTATTGTGAAGATTAGATGAAAAAATATATGCTGAGAATTCAGGAGACTCATGGTTTTTTGGAAGCTTGGAAGACCTTTTCAATGAAAGTTTGTTTCCGACAGGCTCTGCTTAGGGCTTAATCAAGCGGAAACAAACGGTAGAGATAGAACATGGAACTACTTCATTGTGTCAAGTTTCGAGAAGCTAGCACAAACCGTGTTTGATTTAGAGTTCTAACTACACCTATCCGTATATGAGAAAACAGAGTGAAAAGTGAAAATTGAAACTGTTACTGCAAACGAATGCTTCAACCTAGAAGAACGAAAGTTGGGCAGCCAAGTGGGATTGTTGTAGTGACCATTACCTGAAAGTATCATGAAGATTGGATGAAAAAATGTATGCTGATATCTCAGGACTTTTGTAGTTTATTGGAAGATTGGAAACCCCTTTCAATAAAGGTGTTTTTCGCCCATCTCTGCTTAGGACTACATCAAGAGGAAACCATCCATTGAGATAGCACTTAGAACTACTTCATTCTGTGAAGTTTCATGAAGCTGGCACAAATCGTGTTTGATTTACGGTTCCAACTAGATCTATCCATATAGCAGAAAACAGAGTGAAACCTAACAATCGAAACTGTTAGTGCAAACGAATGCTTCAACCTAGAAGTAGGAAACTTGGGCAGCCAAGTGAGATTGTTGTAGTGATGATTACCTGAAAGTATTGTGAAGATTGGATGAAATAATATATGCTGAGAATTCAGGAGACTCATGGTTTTTTGGAAGCTTGGAACACCTTTTCAATGAAGGTGTTTGCCCGCAAGTCTCTGCTTAGGGCTTAATCAAGCGGAAACAAACCATAAAGATAGAACATGGAACTACTTCATTGTATCAAGTTTCAAGTAGCTAGTACAAACCGTGTTTGATTTAGAGTTCTAACTACACCTATCCGTATATGAGAAAACAGAGTGAAACGTAAAAATTGAAACTGTTACTGCAAACGAATGCTTCAACCTAGAAGAACGAAAGTTGGGCAGCCAAGTGGGATTGTTGTAGTGATCATTACCTGAAAGTATCATGAAGATTGGATGAAAAAATATATGCAGAGATTTCAGGACTTTTGTAGATTTTGGAAGATTGGAAACCCCTTTCAATGAAGGTGTTTTTCGCCCATCTCTGCTTAGGGCTACATCAAGAGGAAACAAACCATAGAGATAGCACTTAGAACTACTTCATTCTGTGAAGTTTCAAGAAGCTAGCACAAACCGTGTTTGATTTACAGTTCCAACTACATCTATCCATATAGGAGAAAACAGAGTGAAACCTAACAATCGAAACTGTTAGTGCAAACGAATGATTCAACCTAGAATTACAAAACTTGGGCAGCCAAGTGAGATTGTTGTAGTGATGATTACCTGAAAGTATTGTGAAGATTGGATGAAAAAATATATGCTGAGAATTCAGGAGACTCATGGTTTTTTGGAAGCTTGGAAGACCTTTTCAATGAAGGTGTTTGCCCGCAAGTCTCTGCTTAGGGCTTAATCAAGCGGAAACAAACCATAAAGATAGAACATGGAACTACTTCATTGTATCAAGTTTCAAGAAGCTAGTACAACCGTGTTTGATTTAGAGTTCTAACTACACCTATCCGTATATGAGAAAACAGAGTGAAACGTAAAAATTGAAACTGTTACTGCAAACGAATGCTTCAACCTAGAAGAACGAAAGTTGGGCAGCCAAGTGGGATTGTTGTAGTGATCATTACCTGAAAGTATCATGAAGATTGGATGAAAAAATATATGCAGAGATTTCAGGACTTTTGTAGATTTTGGAAGATTGGAAACCCCTTTCAATGAAGGTGTTTTTCGCCCATCTCTGCTTAGGGCTACATCAAGAGGAAACAAACCATAGAGATAGCACTTAGAACTACTTCATTCTGTGAAGTTTCAAGAAGCTAGCACAAACCGTGTTTGATTTACAGTTCCAACTACATCTATCCATATAGGAGAAAACAGAGTGAAACCTAACAATCGAAACTGTTAGTGTAAACGAATGATTCAACCTAGAATTACAAAACTTGGGCAGCCAAGTGAGATTGTTGTAGTGATGATTACCTGAAAGTATTGTGAAGATTGGATGAAAAAATATATGCTGAGAATTCAGGAGACTCATGGTTTTTTGGAAGCTTGGAAGACCTTTTCAATGAAAGTTTGTGCCCGACAGACTCTGCTTAGGGCTACATCAAGCAGAAACAAACCATAGAGATAGAACATGGAACTACTTCATTGTGTCAAGTTTCGAGAAGCTAGCACAAACCGTGTTTGATTTAGCGTTCTAACTACACCTATCCGTATATGAGAAAACAGAGTGAAACGTGAAAATTGAAACTGTTACTGCAAACGAATGCTTCAACCTAGAAGAACGAAAGTTGGGCAGCCAAGGAGGATTGTTGTAGTGACCATTACCTTAAAGTATCATGAAGATTGGATGAAAAAATGTATGCTGATATTTCAGGACTTTTGTAGTTTTTTGGAAGATTGGAAACCCCTTTCAATGAAGGTGTTTTTCGCCCATCTCTGCTTAGGGCTACATCAAGAGGAAACAATCAATAGAGATAGAACTTAGAACTACTTCATTCTGTGAAGTTTCAAGAAGCTAGCACAAACCGTGTTTGATTTACGGTTCCAACTACATCTATCCATATAGCAGAAAACAGAGTGAAACCTAACAATCGAAACTGTTAGTGCAAACGAATGCTTCAACCTAGAAGTAGGAAACTTGGGCAGCCAAGTGAGATTGTTGTAGTGATGATTACCTGAAAGTATTGTGAAGATTGGATGAAAAAATATATGCTGAGAATTCAGGAGACTCATGGTTTTTTGGAAGCTTTGAAGACCTTTTCAATGAAGGTGTTTGCCCGCAAGTGTCTGCTTAGGGCTTAATCAAGCGGAAACAAACCATAAAGATAGAACATGGAACTACTTCATTGTATCAAGTTTCAAGAAGCTAGTACAAACCGTGTTTGATTTAGAGTTCTAACTACACCTATCCGTATATGAGAAAACAGAGTGAAACGTGAAAATTGAAACTGTTACTGCAAACGAATGCTTCAACCTAGAAGAACGAAAGTAGGGCAGCCAAGTGGGATTGTTGTAGTGATCATTACCTGAAAGTATCATGAAGATTGGATGAAAAAATATATGCAGAGATTTCAGGACTTTTGTAGATTTTGGAAGATTGGAAACCCCTTTCAAGAAGGTGTTTTTCCCCCATCTCTGCTTAAGGCTACATCAAGAGGAAACAAACCATAGAGATAGCACTGAGAACTACTTCATTCTGTGAAGTTTCAAGAAGCTAGCACAAACCGTGTTTGATTTACAGTTCCAAATACATCTATCCATATAGGAGAAAACAGAGTGAAACCTAACAATCGAAACTGTTAGTGCAAACGAATGATTCAACCTAGAATTACAAAACTTGGGCAGCCATGTGAGATTGTTGTAGTGATGATTACCTGAAAGTATTGTGAAGATTGGATGAAAAAATATATGCTGAGAATTCAGGAGACTCATGGTTTTTTGGAAGCTTGGAAGACCTTTTCAATGAAAGTTTGTGCCCGACAGGCTCTGCTTAGGGCTACATCAAGCAGAAACAAACCATAGAGATAGAACATGGAACTACTTCATTGTGTCAAGTTTCGAGAAGCTAGCACGAACCGTGTTTGATTTAGACTTCTAACTACACCTATCCGTATATGAGAAAACAGAGTGAAAAGTGAAAATTGAAACTGTTACTGCAAATGAATGCTTCAACCTAGAAGAACGAAAGTTGGGCAGCCAAGTGGGATTGTTGTAGTGACCATTACCTGAAAGTATCATGAAGATTGGATGAAAAAATGTATGCTGATATTTCAGGACTTTTGTAGTTTTTTGGAAGATTGGAAACCCCTTTCAATGAAGGTGTTTTTTGCCCATCTCTGCTTAGGGCTACATCAAGAGGAAACCATCCATTGAGATAGCACTTAGAACTACTTCATTCTGTGAAGTTTCAAGAAGCTAGCACAAACCGTGTTTGATTTACGGTTCCAACTAGATCTATCCATATAGCAGAAAACAGAGTGAAACCTAACAATCGAAACTGTTAGTGCAAACGAATGCTTCAACCTAGCAGTAGGAAACTTGGGCAGCCAAGTGAGATTGTTGTAGTGATGATTACCTGAAAGTATTGTGAAGATTGGATGAAAAATACATGCTGAGAATTCAGGAGACTCATGGTTTTTTGGAAGCTTGGAAGACCTTTTCAATGAAAGTTTGTGCCCAACAGACTCTGCTTAGGCTACATCAAGCAGAAACAAACCATAGAGATAGAACATGGAACTAACTTCATTGTGTCAAGTTTCGAGAATCTAGCACAAACCGTGTTTGATTTAGCGTTCTAACTACACCTATCCGTATATGAGAAAACAGAGTGAAACGATGAAAATTGAAACTGTTACTGCAAACGAATGCTTCAACCTAGAAGAACGAAAGTTGGGCAGCCAAGTAGGATTGTTGTAGTGACCATTACCTGAAAGTATCATGAAGATTGGATGAAAAAATGTATGCTGATATTTCAGGACTTTTGTAGTTTTTTGGAAGATTGGAAACCCCTTTCAATGAAGGTGTTTTTCGCCCATCTCTGCTTAGGGCTGCATCAAGAGGAAACAATCAATAGAGATAGAACTTAGAACTACTTCATTCTGTGAAGTTTCAAGAAGCTAGCACAAACCGTGTTTGATTTACGGTTCCAACTACATCTATCCATATAGCAGAAAACAGAGTGAAACCTAACATCGAAACTGTTAGTGCAAACGAATGCTTCAACCTAGAAGTACGAAACTTGGGCAGCCAAGTGAGATTGTTGTAGTGATGATTACCTGAAAGTATTGTGAAGATTAGATGAAAAAATATATGCTGAGAATTCAGGAGACTCATGGTTTTTTGGAAGCTTGGAAGACCTTTTCAATGATAGTTTGTTTCCGACAGGCTCTGCTTAGGGCTTAATCAAGCGGAAACAAACGGTAGAGATAGAACATGGAACTACTTCATTGTGTCAAGTTTGAGAAGCTAGCACAAACCGTGTTTGATTTAGAGTTCTAACTACACCTATCCGTATATGAGAAAACAGAGTGAAAAGTGAAAATTGAAACTGTTACTGCAAACGAATGCTTCAACCTAGAAGAACGAAAGTTGGGCAGCCAAGTGGGATTGTTGTAGTGACCATTACCTGAAAGTATCATGAAGATTGGATGAAAAAATGTATGCTGATATCTCAGGACTTTTGTAGTTTATTGGAAGATTGGAAACCCCTTTCAATAAAGGTGTTTTTCGCCCATCTCTGCTTAGGACTACATCAAGAGGAAACCATCCATTGAGATAGCACTTAGAACTACTTCATTCTGTGAAGTTTCAAGAAGCTGGCACAAATCGTGTTTGATTTACGGTTCCAACTAGATCTATCCATATAGCAGAAAACAGAGTGAAACCTAACAATCGAAACTGTTAGTGCAAACGAATGCTTCAACCTAGAAGTAGGAAACTTGGGCAGCCAAGTGAGATTGTTGTAGTGATGATTACCTGAAAGTATTGTGAAGATTGGATGAAATAATATATGCTGAGAATTCAGGAGACCTCATGGTTTTTTGGAAGCTTGGAACACCTTTTCAATGAAGGTGTTTGCCCGCAAGTCTCTGCTTAGGGCTTAATCAAGCGGAAACAAACCATAAAGATAGAACATGGAACTACTTGATTGTATCAAGTTTCAAGTAGCTAGTACAAGCCGTGTTTGATTTAGAGTTCTAACTACACCTATCCGTATATGAGAAAACAGAGTGAAACGTAAAAATTGAAACTGTTACTGCAAACGAATGCTTCAACCTAGAAGAACGAAAGTTGGGCAGCCAAGTGGGATTGTTGTAGTGATCATTACCTGAAAGTATCATGAAGAATGGATGAAAAAATATATGCAGAGATTTCAGGACTTTTGTAGATTTTGGAAGATTGGAAACCCCTTTCAATGAAGGTGTTTTTCGCCCATCTCTGCTTAGGGCTACATCAAGAGGAAACAAACCATAGAGATAGCACTTAGAACTACTTCATTCTGTGAAGTTTCAAGAAGCTAGCACAAACCGTGTTTGATTTACAGTTCCAACTACATCTATCCATATAGGAGAAAACAGAGTGAAACCTAACAATCGAAACTGTTAGTGCAAACGAATGATTCAACCTAGAATTACAAAACTTGGGCAGCCAAGTGAGATTGTTGTAGTGATGATTACCTGAAAGTATTGTGAAGATTGGATGAAAAAATATATGCTGAGAATTCAGGAGACTCATGGTTTTTTGGAAGCTTGGAGACCTTTTCAATGAAAGTTTGTGCCGACAGACTCTGCTTAGGGCTACATCAAGCAGAAACAAACCATAGAGATAGAACATGGAACTACTTCATTGTGTCAAGTTTCGAGAAGCTAGCACAACCGTGTTTGATTTAGAGTTCTAACTACACCTATCCGTATATGAGAAAGCAGAGTGAAAAGTGAAATTTGAAATTGTTACTGCAAACGAATGCTTCAACCTAGAAGAACGAAAGTTGGGCAGCCAAGTGGGATTGTTGTAGTGACCATTACCTGAAAGTATCATGAAGATTGGATGAAAAAATGTATGCTGATATTTCAGGACTTTTGTAGTTTTTTGGAAGATTGGAAACCCCTTTCAATGAAGGTGTTTTTCGCCCATCTCTGCTTAGGTCTACATCAAGAGGAAACCATCCATTGAGATAGCACTTAGAACTACTTCATTCTGTGAAGTTTCAAGAAGCTGGCACAAATCGTGTTTGATTTACGGTTCCAACTAGATCTATCCATATAGCAGAAAACAGAGTGAAACCTAACAATCGAAACTGTTAGTGCAAATGAATGCTTCAACCTAGAAGTAGGAAACTTGGGCAGCCAAGTGAGATTGTTGTAGTGATGATTACCTGAAAGTATTGTGAAGATTGGATGAAACAATATATGCTGAGAATTCAGGAGACTCATGGTTTTTTGGAAGCTTGGAAGACCTTTTCAATGAAAGTTTGTGCCCGACAGACTCTACTTAGGGCTACATCAAGCAGAAACAAACCATAGAGATAGAACATGGAACTACTTCATTGTGTCAAGTTTCGAGAAGCTAGCACCAAACCGTGTTTGATTTAGCGTTCTGACTACACCTATCCGTATATGAGAAAACAGAGTGAAACGTGAAAATTGAAACTGTTACTGCAAACGAATGCTTCAACTAGAAGAATGAAAGTTGGGCAGCCAAGTAGGATTGTTGTAGTGACCATTACCTGAAAGTATCATGAAGATTGGATGAAAAAATGTATGCTGATATTTCAGGACTTTTGTAGTTTTTGGAAGATTGGAAACCCCTTTCAATGAAGGTGTTTTTCGCCCATCTCTGCTTAGGGCTACATCAAGAGGAAACAATCCATAGAGATAGCACTTAGAACTACTTCATTCTGTGAAGTTTCAAGAAGCTAGCACAAACCGTGTTTGATTTACGGTTCCAACTAGATCTATCCATATAGCAGAAAACAGAGTGAAACCTAACAATCGAAACTGTTAGTGCAAACGAATGCTTCAACCTAGAAGTAGGAAACTTGGGCAGCCAAGTGAGATTGTTGTAGTGATGATTACCTGAAAGTATTGTGAAGATTGGATGAAACAATATATGCTGAGAATTCAGGAGACTCATGGTTTTTTGGAAGCTTGGAAGACCTTTTCAATGAAAGTTTGTGCCCGACAGACTCTGCTTAGGGCTACATCAAGCAGAAACAAACCATAGAGATAGAACATGGAACTACTTCATTGTGTCAAGTTTCGAGAAGCTAGCACAAACCGTGTTTGATTTAGCGTTCTAACTACACCTATCCGTATATGAGAAAACAGAGTGAAACGTGAAAATTGAAACTGTTACTGCAAACGAATGTCTTCAACCTAGAAGAACGAAAGTTGGGCAGCCAAGTAGGATTGTTGTAGTGACCATTACCTGAAAGTATCATGAAGATTGGATGAAAAAAATGTATGCTGATATTTCAGGACTTTTGTAGTTTTTTGGAAGATTGGAACCCCTTTCAATGAAGGTGTTTTTCGCCCATCTCTGCTTAGGGCTACATCAAGAGGAAACAATCAATAGAGATAGAACTTAGAACTACTTCATTCTGTGAAGTTTCAAGAAGCTAGCACAAACCGTGTTTGATTTACGGTTCCAACTACATCTATCCATATAGCAGAAAACAGAGTGAAACCTAACAATCGAAACTGTTAGTGCAAACGAATGCTTCAACCTAGAAGTAGGAAACTTGGGCAGCCAAGTGAGATTGTTGTAGTGATGATTACCTGAAAGTATTGTGAAGATTAGATGAAAAAATATATGCTGAGAATTCAGGAGACTCATGATTTTTTGGAAGCTTGGAAGACCTTTTCAATGAAAGTTTTGTTTCCGACAGGCTCTGCTTAGGGCTTAATCAAGCGGAAACAAACGGTAGAGATAGAACATGGAACTACTTCATTGTGTCAAGTTTCGAGAAGCTAGCACAAACCGTGTTTGATTTAGAGTTCTAACTACACCTATCCGTATATGAGAAAACAGAGTGAAAAGTGAAAATTGAAACTGTTACTGCAAACGAATGCTTCAACCTAGAAGAACGAAAGTTGGGCAGCCAAGTGGGATTGTTGTAGTGACCATTACCTGAAAGTATCATGAAGATTGGATGAAAAAATGTATGCTGATATCTCAGGACTTTTGTAGTTTATTGGAAGATTGGAAACCCCTTTCAATAAAGGTGTTTTTCGCCCATCTCTGCTTAGGACTACATCAAGAGGAAACCATTCCATTGAGATAGCACTTAGAACTACTTCATTCTGTGAAGTTTCAAGAAGCTGGCACAAATCGTGTTTGATTTACGGTTCCAACTAGATCTATCCATATAGCAGAAAACAGAGTGAAACCTAACAATCGAAACTGTTAGTGCAAACGAATGCTTCAACCTAGAAGTAGGAAACTTGGGCAGCCAAGTGAGATTGTTGTAGTGATGATTACCTGAAAGTATTGTGAAGATTGGATGAAATAATATATGCTGAGAATTCAGGAGACTCATGGTTTTTTGGAAGCTTGGAAGACCTTTTCAATGAAGGTGTTTGCCCGCAAGTCTCTGCTTAGGGCTTAATCAAGCGGAAACAAACCCATAAAGATAGAACATGGAACTACTTCATTGTATCAAGTTTCAAGTAGCTAGTACAAACCGTGTTTGATTTAGAGTTCTAACTACACCTATCCGTATATGAGAAAACAGAGTGAAACGTAAAAATTGAAACTGTTAATGCAAACGAATGCTTCAACCTAGAAGAACGAAAGTTGGGGCAGCCAAGGATTGTTGTAGTGATCATTACCTGAAAGTATCATGAAGATTGGATGAAAAAATATATGCAGAGATTTCAGGACTTTTGTAGATTTTGGAAGATTGGAAACCCCTTTCAATGAAGGTGTTTTTCGCCCATCTCTGCTTAGGGCTACATCAAGAGGAAACAAACCATAGAGATAGCACTTAGAACTACTTCATTGTGTGAAGTTTCAAGAAGCTAGCACAAACCGTGTTTGATTTACAGTTCCAACTACATCTATCCATATAGGAGAAAACAGAGTGAAACCTAACAATCGAAACTGTTAGTGCAAACGAATGATTCAACCTAGAATTACAAAACTTGGGCAGCCAAGTGAGATTGTTGTAGTGATGATTACCTGAAAGTATTGTGAAGATTGGATGAAAAAATATATGCTGAGAATTCAGGAGACTCATGGTTTTTTGGAAGCTTGGAAGACCTTTTCAATGAAAGTTTGTGCCCGACAGACTCTGCTTAGGGCTACATCAAGCAGAAACAAACCATAGAGATAGAACATGGAACTACTTCATTGTGTCAAGTTTCGAGAAGCTAGCACAAACCGTGTTTGATTTAGAGTTCTAACTACACCTATCCGTATATGAGAAAACAGAGTGAAAAGTGAAATTTGAAATTGTTACTGCAAACGAATGCTTCAACCTAGAAGAACGAAAGTTGGGCAGCCAAGTGGGATTGTTGTAGTGACCATTACCTGAAAGTATCATGAAGATTGGATGAAAAAATGTATGCTGATATTTCAGGACTTTTGTAGTTTTTTGGAAGATTGGAAACCCCTTTCAATGAAGGTGTTTTTCGCCCATCTCTGCTTAGGTCTACATCAAGAGGAAACCATCCATTGAGATAGCACTTAGAACTACTTCATTCTGTGAAGTTTCAAGAAGCTGGCACAAATCGTGTTTGATTTACGGTTCCAACTAGATCTATCCATATAGCAGAAAACAGAGTGAAACCTAACAATCGAAACTGTTAGTGCAAATGAATGCTTCAACCTAGAAGTAGGAAACTTGGGCAGCCAAGTGAGATTGTTGTAGTGATGATTACCTGAAAGTATTGTGAAGATTGGATGAAACAATATATGCTGAGAATTCAGGAGACTCATGGTTTTTTGGAAGCTTGGAAGACCTTTTCAATGAAAGTTTGTGCCCGACAGACTCTGCTTAGGGCTACATCAAGCAGAAACAAACCATAGAGATAGAACATGGAACTACTTCATTGTGTCAAGTTTCGAGAAGCTAGCACAAACCGTGTTTGATTTAGCGTTCTAACTACACCTATTCGTATATGAGAAAACAGAGTGAAATGTGAAAATTGAAACTGTTACTGCAAACGAATGCTTCAACCTAGAAGAACGAAAGTTGGGCAGCCAAGTAGGATTGTTGTAGTGACCATTACCTGAAAGTATCATGAAGATTGGATGAAAAAATGTATGCTGATATTTCAGGACTTTTGTAGTTTTTTGGAAGATTGGAAACCCCTTTCAATGAAGGTGTTTTTCGCCCATCTCTGCTTAGGGCTACATCAAGAGGAAACAATCAATAGAGATAGAACTTAGAACTACTTCATTCTGTGAAGTTTCAAGAAGCTAGCACAAACCGTGTTTGATTTACGGTTCCAACTACATCTATCCATATAGCAGAAAACAGAGTGAAACCTAACAATCGAAACTGTTAGTGCAAACGAATGCTTCAACCTAGAAGTAGGAAACTTGGGCAGCCAAGTGAGATTGTTGTAGTGATGATTACCTGAAAGTATTGTGAAGATTGGATGAAAAAATATATGCTGAGAATTCAGGAGACTCATGGTTTTTTGGAAGCTTGGAAGACCTTTTCAATGAAGGTGTTTGCCCGCAAGTCTCTGCTTAGGGCTTAATCAAGCGGAAACAAACCATAAAGATAGAACATGGAACTACTTCATTGTATCAAGTTTCAAGAAGCTAGTACAAACCGTGTTTGATTTAGAGTTCTAACTACACCTATCCGTATATGAGAAAACAGAGTGAAACGTGAAAATTGAAACTGTTACTGCAAACGAATGCTTCAACCTAGAAGAACGAAAGTTGGGCAGCCAAGTGGGATTGTTGTAGTGATCATTACCTGAAAGTATCATGAAGATTGGATGAAAAAATATATGCAGAGATTTCAGGACTTTTGTAGATTTTGGAAGATTGGAAACCCCTTTCAATGAAGGTGTTTTTCGCCCATCTCTGCTTAGGGCTACATCAAGAGGAAACAAACCATAGAGATAGCACTGAGAACTACTTCATTCTGTGAAGTTTCAAGAAGCTAGCACAAACCGTGTTTGATTTACAGTTCCAACTACATCTATCCATATAGGAGAAAACAGAGTGAAACCTAACAATCGAAACTGTTAGTGCAAACGAATGATTCAACCTAGAATTACAAAACTTGGGCAGCCAAGTGAGATTGTTGTAGTGATGATTACCTGAAAGTATTGTGAAGATTGGATGAAAAAATATATGCTGAGAATTCAGGAGACTCATGGTTTTTTGGAAGCTTGGAAGACCTTTTCAATGAAAGTTTGTGCCCGACAGACTCTGCTTAGGGCTACATCAAGTAGAAACAAACCATAGAGATAGAACATGGAACTACTTCATTGTGTCAAGTTTCGAGAAGCTAGCACAAACCGTGTTTGATTTAGCGTTCTAACTACACCTATCCATATATGAGAAAACAGAGTGAAACGTGAAAATTGAAACTGTTACTGCAAACGAATGCTTCAACCTAGAAGAACGAAAGTTGGGCAGCCAAGTAGGATTGTTGTAGTGACCATTACCTGAAAGTATCATGAAGATTGGATGAAAAAATGTATGCTGATATTTCAGGACTTTTGTAGTTTTTGGAAGATTGGAAACCCCTTTCAATGAAGGTGTTTTTCGCCCATCTCTGCTTAGGGCTACATCAAGAGGAAACAATCAATAGAGATAGAACTTAGAACTACTTCATTCTGTGAAGTTTCAAGAAGCTAGCACAAACCGTGTTTGATTTACGGTTCCAACTACATCTATCCATATAGCAGAAAACAGAGTGAAACCTAACAATCGAAACTGTTAGTGCAAACGAATGCTTCAACCTAGAAGTAGGAAACTTGGGCAGCCAAGTGAGATTGTTGTAGTGATGATTACCTGAAAGTATTGTGAAGATTGGATGAAAAAATATATGCTGAGAATTCAGGAGACTCATGGTTTTTTGGAAGCTTGGAAGACCTTTTCAATGAAGGTGTTTGCCCGCAAGTCTCTGCTTAGGGCTTAATCAAGCGGAAACAAACCATAAAGATAGAACATGGAACTACTTCATTGTATCAAGTTTCAAGAAGCTAGTACAAACCGTGTTTGATTTAGAGTTCTAACTACACCTATCCGTATATGAGAAAACAGAGTGAAACGTGAAAATTGAAACTGTTACTGCAAACGAATGCTTCAACCTAGAAGAACGAAAGTTGGGCAGCCAAGTGGGATTGTTGTAGTGATCATTACCTGAAAGTATCATGAAGATTGGATGAAAAAATATATGCAGAGATTTCAGGACTTTTGTAGATTTTGGAAGATTGGAAACCCCTTTCAATGAAGGTGTTTTTCGCCCATCTCTGCTTAGGGCTACATCAAGAGGAAACAAACCATAGAGATAGCACTGAGAACTACTTCATTCTGTGAAGTTTCAAGAAGCTAGCACAAACCGTGTTTGATTTACAGTTCCAACTACATCTATCCATATAGGAGAAAACAGAGTGAAACCTAACAATCGAAACTGTTAGTGCAAACGAATGATTCAACCTAGAATTACAAAACTTGGGCAGCCAAGTGAGATTGTTGTAGTGATGATTACCTGAAAGTATTGTGAAGATTGGATGAAAAAATATATGCTGAGAATTCAGGAGACTCATGGTTTTTTGGAAGCTTGGAAGACCTTTTCAATGAAAGTTTGTGCCCGACAGACTCTGCTTAGGGCTACATCAAGCAGAAACAAACCATAGAGATAGAACATGGAACTACTTCATTGTGTCAAGTTTCGAGAAGCTAGCACAAACCGTGTTTGATTTAGCGTTCTAACTACACCTATCCATATATGAGAAAACAGAGTGAAACGTGAAAATTGAAACTGTTACTGCAAACGAATGCTTCAACCTAGAAGTACGAAAGTTGGGCAGCCAAGTAGGATTGTTGTAGTGACCATTACCTGAAAGTATCATGAAGATTGGATGAAAAAATGTATGCTGATATTTCAGGACTTTTGTAGTTTTTGGAAGATTGGAAACCCCTTTCAATGAAGGTGTTTTTCGCCCATCTCTGCTTAGGGCTACATCAAGAGGAAACAATCAATAGAGATAGAACTTAGAACTACTTCATTCTGTGAAGTTTCAAGAAGCTAGCACAAACCGTGTTTGATTTACGGTTCCAACTACATCTATCCATATAGCAGAAAACAGAGTGAAACCTAACAATCGAAACTGTTAGTGCAAACGAATGCTTCAACCTAGAAGTACGAACCTTGGGCAGCCAAGTGAGATTGTTGTAGTGATGATTACCTGAAAGTATTGTGAAGATTGGATGAAAAAATATATGCTGAGAATTCAGGAGACTCATGGTTTTTTGGAAGCTTGGAAGACCTTTTCAATGTAAGTTTGTGCCCGACAGGCTCTGCTTAGGGCTTAATCAAGCGGAAACAAACCATAGAGATAGAACATGGAACTACTTCATTGTGTCAAGTTTCAAGAAGCTAGCACAAACCGTGTTTCATTTAGAGTTCTAACTACACCTATCCGTATATGAGAAAACAGAGTGAAACGTGAAAATTGAAACTGTTACTGCAAACGAATGCTTCAACCTAGAAGAACGAAAGTTGGGCAGCCAAGTGGGATTGTTGTAGTGACCATTACCTGAAAGTATCATGAAGATTGGATGAAAAAATGCATGCTGATATTTCAGGATTTTGTAGTTTTTTGGAAGATTGGAAACCCCTTTCAATGAAGGTGTTTTTCGCCCATCTCTGCTTAGGGCTACATCAAGAGGAAACCATCCATTGAGATAGCACTTAGAACTACTTCATACTGTGAAGTTTCAAGAAGCTAGCACAAACCGTGTTTGATTTACGGTTCCAACTAGATCTATCCATATAGCAGAAAACAGAGTGAAACCTAACAATCGAAACTGTTAGTGCAAACGAATGCTTCAACCTAGAAGTAGGAAACTTGGGCAGCCAAGTGAGATTGTTGTAGTGATGATTACCTGAAAGTATTGTGAAGATTGGATGAAACAATATATGCTGAGAATTCAGGAGACTCATGGTTTTTTGGAAGCTTGGAAGACCTTTTCAATGAAAGTTTGTGCCCGACAGACTCTGCTTTGGGCTACATCAAGCAGAAACAAACCATAGAGATAGAACATGGAACTACTTCATTGTGTCAAGTTTCGAGAAGCTAGCACAAACCGTGTTTGATTCAGCGTTCTAACTACACCTATCCGTATATGAGAAAACAGAGTGAAACGTGAAAATTGAAACTGTTACTGCAAACGAATGCTTCAACCTAGAAGAACGAAAGTTGGGCAGCCAAGTAGGATTGTTGTAGTGACCATTACCCGAAAGTATCATGAAGACTGGATGAAAAAATGTATGCTGATATTTCAGGACTTTTGTAGTTTTTTGGAAGATTGGAAACCCCTTTCAATGAAGGTGTTTTTCGTCCATCTCTGCTTAGGGCTACATCAAGAGGAAACAATCAATAGAGATAGAACTTAGAACTACTTCATTCTGTGAAGTTTCAAGAAGCTAGCACAAACCGTGTTTGATTTACGGTTCCAACTACATCTATCCATATAGCAGAAAACAGAGTGAAACCTAACAATCGAAACTGTTAGTGCAAACGAATGCTTCAACCTAGAAGTAGGAAACTTGGGCAGCCAAGTGAGATTGTTGTAGTGATGATTACCTGAAAGTATTGTGAAGATTGGATGAAAAAATATATGCTGAGAATTCAGGAGACTCATGGTTTTTTGGAAGCTTGGAAGACCTTTTCAATGAAGGTGTTTGCCCGCAAGTCTCTGCTCTGGGCTTAATCAAGCGGAAACAAACCATAAAGATAGAACATGAAACTACTTCATTGTATCAAGTTTCAAGAAGCTAGTACAAACCGTGTTTGATTTAGAGTTCTAACTACACCTATCCGTATATGAGAAAACAGAGTGAAACGTGAAAATTGAAACTGTTACTGCAAACGAATGCTTCAACCTAGAAGAACGAAAGTTGGGCAGCCAAGTGGGATTGTTGTAGTGACCATTACCTGAAAGTATCATGAAGATTGGATGAAAAAAATGTATGCTGATATTTCAGGACTTTTGTAGTTTTTTGGAAGATTGGAAACCCCTTTCAATGAAGGTGTTTTTCGCCCATCTCTGCTTAGGGCTACATCAAGAGGAAACAAACCATAGAGATAGAACTTAGAACTACTTCATTCTGTGAAGATTCAAGAAGCTACCACAAACCGTGTTTGATTTATAGTTCCAACTACATCTATCCATATAGGAGAAAACAGAGTAAAACCTAACTATCGAAACTGTTAGTGCAAACGAATGCTTCAACCTAGAATTACAAAACTTGGGCAGCCAAGTGAGATTGTTGTAGTGATGATTACTTGAAAGTATTGTGAAGATTAGATGAAAAAATATATACTGAGAATTCAGGAGACTCATGGTTTTTTGGAAGCTTGGAAGACCTTTTCAATGTAAGTTTGTGCCCGACAGGCTCTGCTTAGGGCTTAATCAAGCGGAAACAAACCATAGAGATAGAACATGGAACTACTTCATTGTGTCAAGTTTGAAGAAGCTAGCACAAACCGTTTTTGATTTAGAGTTCTAACTACACCTATCCGTATATGAGAAAACAGAGTGAAACGTGAAAATTGAAACTGTTACTGCAAACGAATGCTTCAACCTAGAAGAACGAAAGTTGGGCAGCCAAGTAGGATTGTTGTAGTGACCATTACCTGAAAGTATCATGAAGATTGGATGAAAAAATGTATGCTGATATTTCAGGACTTTTGTAGTTTTTTGGAAGATTGGAAACCCCTTTAAATGAAGGTGTTTTTCGCCCATCTCTGCTTAGGGCTACATCAAGAGGAAACCATCCATTGAGATAGCACTTAGAACTACTTCATTCTGTGAAGTTTCAAGAAGCTAGCACAAACCGTGTTTGATTTACGGTTCCAACTACATCTATCCATATAGCAGAAAACAGAGTGAAACCTAACAATCGAAACTGTTAGTGCAAACGAATGCTTCAACCTAGAAGTACGAAACTTGGGCAGCCAAGTGAGATTGTTGTAGTGATGATTACCTGAAAGTATTGTGAAGATTAAATGAAAAAATATATGCTGAGAATTTAGGAGACTCATGGTTTTTTTAAGCTTGGAAGACCTTTTCAATGTAAGTTTGTGCCCGACAGGCTCTGCTTAGGGCTTAATCAAGCGGAAACAAACCATAGAGATAGAACATGGAACTACTTCATTGTGTCAAGTTTCAAGAAGCTAGCACAAACCGTGTTTGATTTAGCGTTCTAACTACACCTATCCATATATGAGAAAACAGAGTGAAACGTGAAAATTGAAACTGTTACTGCAAACGAATGCTTCAACCTAGAAGAACGAAAGTTGGGCAGCCAAGTGGGATTGTTGTAGTGACCATTACCTGAAAGTATCATGAAGATTGGATGAAAAAATGTATGCTGATATTTCAGGACTTTTGTAGTTTTTTGGAAGATTGGAAACCCCTTTCAATGAAGGTGTTTTTCGCCCATCTCTGCTTAGGGCTACATCAAGAGGAAACAAACCATAGAGATAGAACTTAGAACTACTTCATTCTGTGAAGATTCAAGAAGCTACCAGAAACCGTGTTTGATTTATAGTTCCAACTACATCTATCCATATAGGAGAAAACAGAGTAAAACCTAACTATCGAAACTGTTAGTGCAAACGAATGCTTCAATCTAGAATTACAAAACTTGGGCAGCCAAGTGAGATTGTTGTAGTGATGATTACCTGAAAGTATTGTGAAGATTAGATGAAAAAATATATGCTGAGAATTCAGGAGACTCATGGTTTTTTGGAAGCTTGGAAGACCTTTTCAATGTAAGTTTGTGCCCGACAGGCTGTGCTTAGGGCTTAATCAAGCGGAAACAAACCATAGAGATAGAACATGGAACTACTTCATTGTGTCAAGTTTGAAGAAGCTAGCACAAACCGTTTTTGATTTAGAGTTCTAACTACACCTATCCGTATATGAGAAAACAGAGTGAAACGTGAAAATTGAAACTGTTACTGCAAACGAATGCTTCAACCTAGAAGAACGAAAGTTGGGCAGCCAAGTGGGATTGTTGTAGTGACCATTACCTGAAAGTATCATGAAAATTGGATGAAAAAATGTGTGCTGATATTTCAGGACTTTTGTAGTTTTTTGGAAGATTGGAAACCCCTTTCAATGAAGGTGTTTTTCGCCCATCTCTGCTTAGGGCTACATCAAGAGGAAACCATCCATTGAGATAGCACTTAGAACTACTTCATTCTGTGAAGTTTCAAGAAGCTAGCACAAACCGTGTTTGATTTACGGTTCCAACTAGATCTATCCATATAGCAGAAAACAGAGTGAAACCTAACAATCGAAACTGTTAGTGCAAACGAATGATTCAACCTAGAAGTAGGAAACTTGGGCAGCCAAGTGAGATTGTTGTAGTGATGATTACCTGAAAGTATTGTGAAGATTGGATGAAAAAATATATGCTGAGAATTCAGGAGACTCATGGTTTTTTGGAAGCTTGGAAGACCTTTTCAATGAAAGTTTGTGCCCGACAGACTCTGCTTAGGGCTACATCAAGCAGAAACAAACCATAGAGATAGAACATGGAACTACTTCATTGTGTCAAGTTTCGAGAAGCTAGCACAAACCGTGTTTGATTTAGAGTTCTAACTACACCTATCCGTATATGAGAAAACAGAGTGAAAAGTGAAAATTGAAACTGTTACTGCAAACGAATGCTTCAACCTAGAAGAACGAAAGTTGGGCAGCCAAGTGGGATTGTTGTAGTGACCATTACCTGAAAGTATCATGAAGATTGGATGAAAAAATGTATGCTGATATTTCAGGATTTTGTATTTTTTTGGAAGATTGGAAACCCCTTTCAATGAAGGTGTTTTTCGCCCATCTCTGCTTAGGGCTACATCAAGAGGAAACCATCCATTGAGATAGCACTTAGAACTACTTCATTCTGTGAAGTTTCAAGAAGCTAGCACAAACCGTGTTTGATTTACGGTTCCAACTAGATCTATCCATATAGCAGAAAACAGAGTGAAACCTAACAATCGAAACTGTTAGTGCAAACGAATGCTTCAACCTAGAATTACAAAACTTGGGCAGCCAAGTGAGATTGTTGTAGTGATGATTACCTGAAAGTATTGTGAAGATTAGATGAAAAAATATATGGTGAGAATTCAGGAGACTCATGGTTTTTTGGAAGCTTGGAAGACCTTTTCAATGAAAGTTTGTTTCCGACAGGCTCTGCTTAGGGCTTAATCAAGCGGAAACAAACGGTAGAGATAGAACATGGAACTACTTCATTGTGTCAAGTTTCGAGAAGCTAGCACAAACCGTGTTTGATTTAGAGTTCTAACTACACCTATCCGTATATGAGAAAACAGAGTGAAAAGTGAAAATTGAAACTGTTACTGCAAACGAATGCTTCAACCTAGAAGAACGAAAGTTGGGCAGCCAAGTGGGATTGTTGTAGTGACCATTACCTGAAAGTATCATGAAGATTGGATGAAAAAATGTATGCTGATATTTCAGGACTTTTGTAGTTTTTTGGAAGATTGGAAACCCCTTTCAATGAAGGTGTTTTTCGCCCATCTCTGCTTAGGGCTACATCAAGAGGAAACCATCCATTGAGAGAGCACTTAGAACTACTTCATTCTGTGAAGTTTCAAGAAGCTAGCACAAACCATGTTTGATTTACGGTTCCAACTAGATCTATCCATATAGCAGAAAACAGAGTGAAACCTAACAATCGAAACTGTTAGTGCAAACGAATGCTTCAACCTAGAAGTAGGAAACTTGGGCAGCCAAGTGAGATTGTTGTAGTGATGATTACCTGAAAGTATTGTGAAGATTGGATGAAAAAATATATGCTGAGAATTCAGGAGACTCATGGTTTTTTGGAAGCTTGGAAGACCTTTTCAATGAAAGTTTGTGCCCGACAGACTCTGCTTAGGGCTACATCAAGCAGAAACAAACCATAGAGATAGAACATGGAACTACTTCATTGTGTCAAGTTTCGAGAAGCTAGCACAAACCGTGTTTGATTTAGCGTTCTAACTACACCTATCCGTATATGAGAAAACAGAGTGAAAAGTGAAAATTGAAACTGTTACTGCAAACGAATGCTTCAACCTAGAAGAACGAAAGTTGGGCAGCCAAGTAGGATTGTTGTAGTGACCATTACCTGAAAGTATCATGAAGATTGGATGAAAAAATGTATGCTGATATTTCAGGACTTTTGTAGTTTTTGGAAGATTGGAAACCCCTTTCAATGAAGGTGTTTTTCGCCCATCTCTGCTTAGGGCTACATCAAGAGGAAACAATCAATAGAGATAGAACTTAGAACTACTTCATTCTGTGAAGTTTCAAGAAGCTAGCACAAACCGTGTTTGATTTACGGTTCCAACTAGATCTATCCATATAGCAGAAAACAGAGTGAAACCTAACAATCGAAACTGTTAGTGCAAACGAATGCTTCAACCTAGAAGTAGGAAACTTGGGCAGCCAAGTGAGATTGTTGTAGTGATGATTACCTGAAAGTATTGTGAAGATTGGATGAAAAAATATATGCTGAGAATTCAGGAGACTCATGGTTTTTTTAAGCTTGGAAGACCTTTTCAATGTAAGTTTGTGCCCGACAGGCTCTGCTTAGGGCTTAATCAAGCGGAAACAAACGGTAGAGATAGAACATGGAACTACTTCATTGTGTCAAGTTTCGAGAAGCTAGCACAAACCGTGTTTGATTTAGAGTTCTAACTACACCTATCCGTATATGAGAAAACAGAGTGAAAAGTGAAAATTGAAACTGTTACTGCAAACGAATGCTTCAACCTAGAAGAACGAAAGTTGGGCAGCCAAGTGGGATTGTTGTAGTGACCATTACCTGAAAGTATCATGAAGATTGGATGAAAAAATGAATGCTGATATTTCAGGACTTTTGGAGTTTTTTGGAAGATTGGAAACCCCTTTCAATGAAGGTGTTTTTCGCCCATCTCTGCTTAGGGCTACATCAAGAGGAAACCATCCATTGAGAGAGCACTTAGAACTACTTCATTCTGTGAAGTTTCAAGAAGCTAGCACAAACCGTGTTTGATTTACGGTTCCAACTAGATCTATCCATATAGCAGAAAACAGAGTGAAACCTAACAATCGAAACTGTTAGTGCAAACGAATGCTTCAACCTAGAAGTAGGAAACTTGGGCAGCCAAGTGAGATTGTTGTAGTGATGATTACCTGAAAGTATTGTGAAGATTGGATGAAAAAATATATGCTGAGAATTCAGGAGACTCATGGTTTTTTGGAAGCTTGGAAGACCTTTTCAATGAAAATTTGTTTCCGACAGGCTCTGCTTAGGGCTTAATCAAGCGGAAACAAACGGTAGAGATAGAACATGGAACTACTTCATTGTGTCAAGTTTCGAGAAGCTAGCACAAACCGTGTTTGATTTAGAGTTCTAACTACACCTATCCGTATATGAGAAAACAGAGTGAAAAGTGAAAATTGAAACTGTTACTGCAAACGAATGCTTCAACCTAGAAGAACGAAAGTTGGGCAGCCAAGTGGGATTGTTGTAGTGACCATTACCTGAAAGTATCATGAAGATTGGATGAAAAAATGAATGCTGATATTTCAGGACTTTTGTAGTTTTTTGGAAGATTGGAAACCCCTTTCAATGAAGGTGTTTTTCGCCCATCTCTGCTTAGGGCTACATCAAGAGGAAACCATCCATTGAGAGAGCACTTAGAACTACTTCATTCTGTGAAGTTTCAAGAAGCTAGCACAAACCGTGTTTGATTTACGGTTCCAACTAGATCTATCCATATAGCAGAAAACAGAGTGAAACCTAACAATCGAAACTGTTAGTGCAAACGAATGCTTCAACCTAGAAGTAGGAAACTTGGGCAGCCAAGTGAGATTGTTGTAGTGATGATTACCTGAAAGTATTGTGAAGATTGGATGAAAAAATATATGCTGAGAATTCAGGAGACTCATGGTTTTTCGGAAGCTTGGAAGACCTTTTCAATGAAAGTTTGTGCCCGACAGACTCTGCTTAGGGCTACATCAAGCAGAAACAAACCATAGAGATAGAACATGGAACTACTTCATTGTGTCAAGTTTCGAGAAGCTAGCACAAACCGTGTTTGATTTAGCGTTCTAACTACACCTATCCGTATATGAGAAAACAGAGTGAAAAGTGAAAATTGAAACTGTTACTGCAAACGAATGCTTCAACCTAGAAGAACGAAAGTTGGGCAGCCAAGTAGGATTGTTGTAGTGACCATTACCTGAAAGTATCATGAAGATTGGATGAAAAAATGTATGCTGATATTTCAGGACTTTTGTAGTTTTTGGAAGATTGGAAACCCCTTTCAATGAAGGTGTTTTTCGCCCATCTCTGCTTAGGGCTACATCAAGAGGAAACAATCAATAGAGATAGAACTTAGAACTACTTCATTCTGTGAAGTTTCAAGAAGCTAGCACAAACCGTGTTTGATTTACGGTTCCAACTACATCTATCCATATAGCAGAAAACAGAGTGAAACCTAACAATCGAAACTGTTAGTGCAAACGAATGCTTCAACCTAGAAGTACGAAACTTGGGCAGCCAAGTGAGATTGTTGTAGTGATGATTACCTGAAAGTACTGTGAAGATTGGATGAAAAAATATATGCTGAGAATTCAGGAGACTCATGGTTTTTTTAAGCTTGGAAGACCTTTTCAATGTAAGTTTGTGCCCGACAGGCTCTGCTTAGGGCTTAATCAAGCGGAAACAAACCATAGAGATAGAACATGGAACTACTTCATTGTGTCAAGTTTCAAGAAGCTAGCACAAACCGTGTTTGATTTAGCGTTCTAACTACACCTATCCATATATGAGAAAACAGAGTGAAACGTGAAAATTGAAACTGTTACTGCAAACGAATGCTTCAACCTAGAAGAACGAAAGTTGGACAGCCAAGTGGGATTGTTGTAGTGACCATTACCTGAAAGTATCATGAAGATTGGATGAAAAAATGTATGCTGATATTTCAGGACTTTTGTAGTTTTTTGGAAGATTGGAAACCCCTTTCAATGAAGGTGTTTTTCGCCCATCTCTGCTTAGGGCTACATCAAGAGGAAACAAACCATAGAGATAGAACTTAGAACTACTTCATTCTGTGAAGATTCAAGAAGCTACCAGAAACCGTGTTTGATTTATAGTTCCAACTACATCTATCCATATAGGAGAAAACAGAGTAAAACCTAACTATTGAAACTGTTAGTGCAAACGAATGCTTCAATCTAGAATTACAAAACTTGGGCAGCCAAGTGAGATTGTTGTAGTGATGATTACCTGAAAGTATTGTGAAGATTAGATGAAAAAATATATGCTGAGAATTCAGGAGACTCATGGTTTTTTGGAAGCTTGGAAGACCTTTTCAATGTAAGTTTGTGCCCGACAGGCTCTGCTTAGGGCTTAATCAAGCGGAAACAAACCATAGAGATAGAACATGGAACTACTTCATTGTGTCAAGTTTGAAGAAGCTAGCACAAACCGTTTTTGATTTAGAGTTCTAACTACACCTATCCGTATATGAGAAAACAGAGTGAAACGTGAAAATTGAAACTGTTACTGCAAACGAATGCTTCAACCTAGAAGAACGAAAGTTGGGCAGCCAAGTGGGATTGTTGTAGTGACCATTACCTGAAAGTATCATGAAAATTGGATGAAAAAATGTGTGCTGATATTTCAGGACTTTTGTAGTTTTTTGGAAGATTGGAAACCCCTTTCAATGAAGGTGTTTTTCGCCCATCTCTGCTTAGGGCTACATCAAGAGGAAACCATCCATTGAGATAGCACTTAGAACTACTTCATTCTGTGAAGTTTCAAGAAGCTAGCACAAACCGTGTTTGATTTACGGTTCCAACTAGATCTATCCATATAGCAGAAAACAGAGTGAAACCTAACAATCGAAACTGTTAGTGCAAACGAATGCTTCAACCTAGAATTACAAAACTTGGGCAGCCAAGTGAGATTGTTGTAGTGATGATTACCTGAAAGTATTGTGAAGATTAGATGAAAAAATATATGGTGAGAATTCAGGAGACTCATGGTTTTTTGGAAGCTTGGAAGACCTTTTCAATGAAAGTTTGTTTCCGACAGGCTCTGCTTAGGGCTTAATCAAGCGGAAACAAACGGTAGAGATAGAACATGGATCTACTTCATTGTGTCAAGTTTCGAGAAGCTAGCACAAACCGTGTTTGATTTAGAGTTCTAACTACACCTATCCGTATATGAGAAAACAGAGTGAAAAGTGAAAATTGAAACTGTTACTGCAAACGAATGCTTCACCCTAGAAGAACGAAAGTTGGGCAGCCAAGTGGGATTGTTGTAGTGACCATTACCTGAAAGTATCATGAAGATTGGATGAAAAAATGTATGCTGATATTTCAGGACTTTTGTAGTTTTTTGGAAGATTGGAAACCCCTTTCAATGAAGGTGTTTTTCGCCCATCTCTGCTTAGGGCTACATCAAGAGGAAACCATCCATTGAGAGAGCACTTAGAACTACTTCATTCTGTGAAGTTTCAAGAAGCTAGCACAAACCATGTTTGATTTACGGTTCCAACTAGATCTATCCATATAGCAGAAAACAGAGTGAAACCTAACAATCGAAACTGTTAGTGCAAACGAATGCTTCAACCTAGAAGTAGGAAACTTGGGCAGCCAAGTGAGATTGTTGTAGTGATGATTACCTGAAAGTATTGTGAAGATTGGATGAAAAAATATATGCTGAGAATTCAGGAGACTCATGGTTTTTTGGAAGCTTGGAAGACCTTTTCAATGAAAGTTTGTGCCCCAAAGACTCTGCTTAGGGCTACATCAAGCAGAAACAAACCATAGAGATAGAACATGGAACTACTTCATTGTGTCATGTTTCGAGAAGCTAGCACAAACCGTGTTTGATTTAGCGTTCTAACTACACCTATCCGTATATGAGAAAACAGAGTGAAAAGTGAAAATTGAAACTGTTACTGCAAACGAATGCTTCAACCTAGAAGAACGAAAGTTGGGCAGCCAAGTGGGATTGTTGTAGTGACCATTACCTGAAAGTATCATGAAGATTGGATGAAAAAATGTATGCTGATATTTCAGGACTTTTGTAGTTTTTTGGATGATTGGAAACCCCTTTCAATGAAGGTGTTTTTCGCCCATCTCTGCTTAGGGCTACATCAAGAGGAAACAATCAATAGAGATAGAACTTAGAACTACTTCATTCTGTGAAGTTTCAAGAAGCTAGCACAAACCGTGTTTGATTTACGGTTCCAACTACATCTATCCATATAGCAGAAAACAGAGTGAAACCTAACAATCGAAACTGTTAGTGCAAACGAATGCTTCAACCTAGAAGTACGAAACTTGGGCAGCCAAGTGAGATTGTTGTAGTGATGATTACCTGAAAGTATTGTGAAGATTAGATGAAAAAATATATGCTGAGAATTCAGGAGACTCATGGTTTTTTGGAAGCTTGGAAGACCTTTTCAATGAAAATTTGTTTCCGACAGGCTCTGCTTAGGGCTTAATCAAGCGGAAACAAACGGTAGAGATAGAACATGGAACTACTTCATTGTGTCAAGTTTCGAGAAGCTAGCACAAACCGTGTTTGATTTAGAGTTCTAACTACACCTATCCGTATATGAGAAAACAGAGTGAAAAGTGAAAATTGAAACTGTTACTGCAAACGAATGCTTCAACCTAGAAGAACGAAAGTTGGGCAGCCAAGTGGGATTGTTGTAGTGACCATTACCTGAAAGTATCATGAAGATTGGATGAAAAAATGTATGCTGATATTTCAGGACTTTTGTAGTTTTTTGGAAGATTGGAAACCCCTTTCAATGAAGGTGTTTTTCGCCCATCTCTGCTTAGGGCTACATCAAGAGGAAACCATCCATTGAGAGAGCACTTAGAACTACTTCATTCTGTGAAGTTTCAAGAAGCTAGCACAAACCGTGTTTGATTTACGGTTCCAACTAGATCTATCCATATAGCAGAAAACAGAGTGAAACCTAACAATCGAAACTGTTAGTGCAAACGAATGCTTCAACCTAGAAGTAGGAAACTTGGGCAGCCAAGTGAGATTGTTGTAGTGATGATTACCTGAAAGTATTGTGAAGATTGGATGAAAAAATATATGCTGAGAATTCAGGAGACTCATGGTTTTTTGGAAGCTTGGAAGACCTTTTCAATGAAGGTGTTTGCCCGCAAGTCTCTGCTTAGGGCTTAATCAAGCGGAAACAAACCATAAAGATAGAACATGGAACTACTTCATTGTATCAAGTTTCAAGAAGCTAGTACAAACCGTGTTTGATTTAGAGTTCTAACTACACCTATCCGTATATGAGAAAACAGAGTGAAACGTGAAAATTGAAACTGTTACTGCAAACGAATGCTTCAACCTAGAAGAACGAAAGTTGGGCAGCCAAGTGGGATTGTTGTAGTGATCATTACCTGAAAGTATCATGAAGATTGGATGAAAAAATATATGCAGAGATTACAGGACTTTTGTAGATTTTGGAAGATTGGAAACCCCTTTCAATGAAGGTGTTTTTCGCCGATCTCTGCTTAGGGCTACATCAAGAGGAAACAAACCATAGAGATAGCACTTAGAACTACTTCATTCTGTGAATTTCAAGAAGCTAGCACAAACCGTGTTTGATTTACAGTTCCAACTACATCTATCCATATAGGAGAAAACAGAGTGAAACCTAACAATCGAAACTGTTAGTGCAAACGAATGATTCAACCTAGAATTACAAAACTTGGGCAGCCAAGTGAGATTGTTGTAGTGATGATTACCTGAAAGTATTGTGAAGATTGGATGAAAAAATATATGCTGAGAATTCAGGAGACTCATGGTTTTTTGGAAGCTTGGAAGACCTTTTCAATGAAAGTTTGTGCCCGACAGACTCTGCTTAAGGCTACATCAAGCAGAAACAAACCATAGAGATAGAACATGGAACTACTTCATTGTGTCAAGTTTCGAGAAGCTAGCACAAACCGTGTTTGATTTAGAGTTCTAACTACACCTATCCGTATATGAGAAAACAGAGTGAAACGTGAAAATTGAAACTGTTACTGCAAACGAATGCTTCAACCTAGAAGAACGAAAGTTGGGCAGCCAAGTAGGATTGTTGTAGTGACCATTACCTGAAAGTATCATGAAGATTGGATGAAAAAATGTATGCTGATATTTCAGGACTTTTGTAGTTTTTGGAAGATTGGAAACGCCTTTCAATGAAGGTGTTTTTCGCCCATCTCTGCTTAGGGCTACATCAAGAGGAAACAATCAATAGAGATAGAACTTAGAACTACTTCATTCTGTGAAGTTTCAAGAAGCTAGCACAAACCGTGTTTGATTTACGGTTCCAACTACATCTATCCATATAGCAGAAAACAGAGTGAAACCTAACAATCGAAACTGTTAGTGCAAACGAATGCTTCAACCTAGAAGTACGAAACTTGGGCAGCCAAGTGAGATTGTTGTAGTGATGATTACCTGAAAGTATTGTGAAGATTAGATGAAAAAATATATGCTGAGAATTCAGGAAACTCATGGTTTTTTGGAAGCTTGGAAGAACTTTTCAATGAAAGTTTGTTTCCCACAGGCTCTGCTTAGGGCTTAATCAAGCGGAAACAAACGGTAGAGATAGAACATGGAACTACTTCATTGTGTCAAGTTTCAAGAAGCTAGCACAAACCGTTTTTTATTTAGAGTTCTAACTACACCTATCCGTATATGAGAAAACAGAGTGAAACGTGAAAATTGAAACTGTTACTGAAAACGAATGCTTCAACTTAGAAGAACGAAAGTTGGGCAGCCAAGTGGGATTTTTGTAGTGATCACTACATGAAAGTATCATGAAGATTGGATGAAAAAATATATGCTGATATTTCAGGACTTTAGTAGTTTTTTGGAAGATTGGAAACCCCTTTCAATGAAGGTGTTTTTCGCCCATCTCTGCTTAGGGCTACATCAAGAGGAAACAAACCATAGAGATAGAACTTAAAACTACTTCATTCTGTGAAGATTCAAGAAGCTACCACAAACCGTGTTTGATTTATAGTTCCAACTACATCTATCCATATAGGAGAAAACAGAGTAAAACCTAACTATCGAAACTGTTAGTGCAAACGAATGCTTCAACCTAGAATTACAAAACTTGGGCAGCCAAGTGAGATTGTTGTAGTGATGATTACCTGAAAGTATTGTGAAGATTAGATGAAAAAAAAATATGCTGAGAATTCAGGAGACTCATGGTTTTTTGGAAGCTTGGAAGACCTTTTCAATGAAAGTTTGTCTCCGACAGGCTCTGCTTAGGGCTTAATCAAGCGGAAACAAACCATAGAGATAGAACATGGAACTACTTCATTGTGTCAAGTTTGAAGAAGCTAGCACAAACCGTTTTTGATTTAGAGTTCTAACTACACCTATCCGTATATGAGAAAACAGAGTGAAACGTGAAAATTGAAACTGTTACTGCAAACGAATGCTTCAACCTAGAAGAACGAAAGTTGGGCAGCCAAGTGGGATTGTTGTAGTGACCATTACCTGAAAGTATCATGAAGATTGGATGAAAAAATGTATGCTGATATTTCAGGACTTTTGTAGTTTTTTGGAAGATTGGAAACCCCTTTCAATGAAGGTGTTTTTCGCCCATCTCTGCTTAGGGCTACATCAAGAGGAAACCATCCATTGAGATAGCACTTAGAACTACTTCATTCTGTGAAGTTTCCAGAAGCTAGCACAAACCGTGTTTGATTTACGGTTCCAACTAGATCTACCCATATAGCAGAAAACAGAGTGAAACCTAACAATCGAAACTGTTAGTGCAAACGAATGCTTCAACCTAGAAGTAGGAAACTTGGGCAGCCAAGTGAGATTGTTGTAGTGATGATTACCTGAAAGTATTGTGACGATTGGATGAAACAATATATGCTGAGAATTCAGGAGACTCATGGTTTTTTGGAAGCTTGGAAGACCTTTTCAATGAAAGTTTGTGCCCGACAGACTCTGCTTAGGGCTACATCAAGCAGAAACAAACCATAGAGATAGAACATGGAACTACTTCATTGTGTCAAGTTTCGAGAAGCTAGCACAAACCGTGTTTGATTTAGCGTTCTAACTACACCTATCCGTATATGAGAAAACAGAGTGAAACGTGAAAATTGAAACTGTTACTGCAAACGAATGCTTCAACCTAGAGAAACGAAAGTTGGGCAGCCAAGTAGGATATTTGTAGTGACCATTACCTGAAAGTATCATGAAGATTGGATGAAAAAATGTATGCTGATATTTCAGGACTTTTGTAGTTTTTGGAAGATTGGAAACCCCTTTCAATGAATGTGTTTTTCGCCCATCTCTGCTTAGGGCTACATCAAGAGGAAACAATCAATAGAGATAGAACTTAGAACTACTTCATTCTGTGAAGTTTCAAGAAGCTAGCACAAACCGTGTTTGATTTACGGTTCCAACTACATCTATCCATATAGCAGAAAACAGAGTGAAACCTAACAATCGAAACTGTTAGTGCAAACGAATGCTTCAACCTAGAAGTAGGAAACTTGGGCAGCCAAGTGAGATTGTTGTAGTGATGATTACCTGAAAGTATTGTGAAGATTAGATGAAAAAATATATGCTGAGAATTCAGGAGACTCATGGTTTTTTGGAAGCTTGGAAGACCTTTTCAATGAAAGTTTGTTTCCGACAGGCTCTGCTTAGGGCTTAATCAAGCGGAAAGAAACGGTAGAGATAGAACATGGAACTACTTCATTGTGTCAAGTTTCAAGAGGCTAGCACAAACCGTTTTTGATTTAGAGTTCTAACTACACCTATCCGTATATGAGAAAACAGAGTGAAACGTGAAAATTGAAACTGTTACTGCAAACGAATGGTTCAACCTAGAAGAACGAAAGTTGGGCAGCCAAGTGGGATTGTTGTAGTGACCATTACCTGAAAGTATCATGAAGATTGGATGAAAAAATGTATGCTGATATCTCAGGACTTTTGTAGTTTTTTGGAAGATTGGAAACCCCTTTCAATGAAGGTGTTTTTCGCCCATCTCTGCTTAGGACTACATCAAGAGGAAACCATCCATTGAGAGAGCACTTAGAACTACTTCATTCTGTGAAGTTTCAAGAAGCTAGCACAAACCGTGTTTGATTTACGGTTCCAACTACATCTATCCATATAGCAGAAAACAGAGTGAAACCTAACAATCGAAACTGTTAGTGCAAACGAATGCTTCAACCTAGAAGTAGGAAACTTGGGCAGCCAAGTGAGATTGTTGTAGTGATGATTACCTGAAAGTATTGTGAAGATGGATGAAAAAATATATGCTGAGAATTCAGGAGACTCATGGTTTTTTGGAAGCTTGGAAGACCTTTTCAATGAAGGTGTTTGCCCGCAAGTCTCTGCTTAGGGCTTAATCAAGCGGAAACAAACCATAAAGATAGAACATGGAACTACTTCATTGTATCAAGTTTCAAGAAGCTAGTACAAACCGTGTTTGATTTAGAGTTCTAACTACACCTATCCGTATATGAGAAAACAGAGTGAAACGTAAAAATTCAAACTGTTACTGCAAACGAATGCTTCAACCTAGAAGAACGAAAGTTGGTCAGCCAAGTGGGATTGTTGTAGTGATCATTACCTGAAAGTATCATGAAGATTGGATGAAAAAATATATGCAGAGATTTCAGGACTTTTGTAGATTTTGGAAGATTGGAAACCCCTTTCAATAAAGGTGTTTTTCGCCCATCTCTGCTTAGGGCTACATCAAGAGGAAAGAAACCATAGAGATAGCACTTAGACCTACTTCATTCTGTGAAGTTTCAAGAAGCTAGCACAAACCGTGTTTGATTTACAGTTCCAACTACATCTATCCATATAGGAGAAAACAGAGTGAAACCTAACAATCGAAACTGTTAGTGCAAACGAATGATTCAACCTAGAATTACAAAACTTGGGCAGCCAAGTGAGATTGTTGTAGTGATGATTACCTGAAAGTATTGTGAAGATTGGATGAAAAAATATATGCTGAGAATTCAGGAGACTCATGGTTTTTTGGAAGCTTGGAAGACCTTTTCAATGAAAGTTTGTGGCCGACAGACTCTGCTTAGGGCTACATCAAGCAGAAACAAACCATAGAGATAGAACATGGAACTACTTCATTGTGTCAAGTTTCGAGAAGCTAGCACAAACCGTGTTTGATTTAGAGTTCTAACTACACCTATCCGTATATGAGAAAACAGAGTGAAAAGTGAAAATTGAAACTGTTACTGCAAACGAATGCTTCAACCTAGAAGAACGAAAGTTGGGCAGCCAAGTGGGATTGTTGTAGTGACCATTACCTGAAAGTATCATGAAGATTGGATGAAAAAATGTATGCTGATATTTCAGGACTTTTGTAGTTTTTTGGAAGATTGGAAACCCCTTTCAATGAAGGTGTTTTTCGCCCATCTCTGCTTAGGGCTACATCAAGAGGAAACCATCCATTGAGATAGCACTTAGAACTACTTCATTCTGTGAAGTTTCCAGAAGCTAGCACAAACCGTGTTTGATTTACGTTTCCAACTAGATCTACCCATATAGCAGAAAACAGAGTGAAACCTAACAATCGAAACTGTTAGTGCAAACGAATGCTTCACCCTAGAAGTAGGACACTTGGGCAGCCAAGTGAGATTGTTGTAGTGATGATTACCTGAAAGTATTGTGAAGATTGGATGAAACAATATATGGTGAGAATTCAGGAGACTCATGGTTTTTTGGAAGCTTGGAAGACCTTTTCAATGAAAGTTTGTGCCCGACAGACTCTGCTTAGGGCTACATCAAGCAGAAACAAACCATAGAGATAGAACATGGAACTACTTCATTGTGTCAAGTTTCGAGAAGCTAGCACAAACCGTGTTTGATTTAGCGTTCTAACTACACCTATCCGTATATGAGAAAACAGAGTGAAACGTGAAAATTGAAACTGTTACTGCAAACGAATGCTTCAACCTAGAAGAACGAAAGTTGGGCAGCCAAGTAGGATTGTTGTAGTGACCATTACCTGAAAGTATCATGAAGATTGGATGAAAAAATGTATGCTGATATTTCAGGACTTTTGTAGTTTTTTGGGAGATTGGAAACCCCTTTCAATGAAGGTGTTTTTCGCCCATCTCTGCTTAGGGCTACATCAAGAGGAAACAATCAATAGAGATAGAACTTAGAACTACTTCATTCTGTGAAGTTTCAAGAAGCTAGCACAAACCGTGTTTGATTTACGGTTCCAACTACATCTATCCATATAGCAGAAAACAGAGTGAAACCTAACAATCGAAACTGTTAGTGCAAACGAATGCTTCAACCTAGAAGTAGGAAACTTGGGCAGCCAAGTGAGATTGTTGTAGTGATGATTACCTGAAAGTATTGTGAAGATTGGATGAAACAATATATGCTGAGATTTCAGGAGACTCATGATTTTTTGGAAGCTTGGAAGACCTTTTCAATGAAAGTTTGTGCCCGACAGACTCTGCTTAGGGCTACATCAAGCAGAAACAAACCATAGAGATAGAACATGGAACTACTTCATTGTGTCAAGTTTCGAGAAGCTAGCACAAACCGTGTTTGATTTAGCGTTCTAACTACACCTATCCGTATATGAGAAAACAGAGTGAAACGTGAAAATTGAAACTGTTACTGCAAACGAATGCTTCAACCTAGAAGAACGAAAGTTGGGCAGCCAAGTAGGATTGTTGTAGTGACCATTACCTGAAAGTATCATGAAGATTGGATGAAAAAATGTATGCTGATATTTCAGGACTTTATAGTTTTTTGGAAGATTGGAAACCCCTTTCAATGAAGGTGTTTTTGGCCCATCTCTGCTTAGGGCTACATCAAGAGGAAACAATCAATAGAGATAGAACTTAGAACTACTTCATTCTGTGAAGTTTCAAGAAGCTAGCACAAACCGTGTTTGATTTACGGTTCCAACTACATCTATCCATATAGCAGAAAACAGAGTGAAACCTAACAATCGAAACTGTTAGTGCAAACGAATGCTTCAACCTAGAAGTAGGAAACTTGGGCAGCCAAGTGAGATTGTTGTAGTGATGATTACCTGAAAGTATTGTGAAGATTGGATGAAACAATATATGCTGAGATTTCAGGAGACTCATGGTTTTTTGGAAGCTTGGAAGACCTTTTCAATGAAAGTTTGTGCCCGACAGACTCTGCTTAGGGCTACATCAAGCAGAAACAAACCATAGAGATAGAACATGGAACTACTTCATTGTGTCAAGTTTCGAGAAGCTAGCACAAACCTTGTTTGATTTAGCGTTCTAACTACACCTATCCATATATGAGAAAACAGAGTGAAACGTGAAAATTGAAACTGTTACTGCAAACGAATGCTTCAACCTAGAAGAACGAAAGTTGGGCAGCCAAGTAGGATTGTTGTAGTGACCATTACCTGAAAGTATCATGAAGATTGGATGAAAAAATGTATGCTGATATTTCAGGACTTTTGTAGTTTTTTGGAAGATTGGAAACCCCTTTCAATGAAGGTGTTTTTGGCCCATCTCTGCTTAGGGCTACATCAAGAGGAAACAATCAATAGAGATAGAACTTAGAACTACTTCATTCTGTGAAGTTTCAAGAAGCTAGCACAAACCGTGTTTGATTTACGGTTCCAACTACATCTATCCATATAGCAGAAAACAGAGTGAAACCTAACAATCGAAACTGTTAGTGCAAACGAATGCTTCAACCTAGAAGTAGGAAACTTGGGCAGCCAAGTGAGATTGTTGTAGTGATGATTACCTGAAAGTATTGTGAAGATTGGATGAAACAATATATGCTGAGAATTCAGGAGACTCATGGTTTTTTGGAAGCTTGGAAGACCTTTTCAATGAAAGTTTGTGCCCGACAGACTCTGCTTAGGGCTACATCAAGCAGAAACAAACCATAGAGATAGAACATGGAACTACTTCATTGTGTCAAGTTTCGAGAAGCTAGCACAAACCGTGTTTGATTTAGAGTTCTAACTACACCTATCCGTATATGAGAAAACAGAGTGAAACGTGAAAATTGAAACTGTTACTGCAAACGAATGCTTCAACCTAGAAGAACGAAAGTTGGGCAGCCAAGTGGGATTGTTGTAGTGACCATTACCTGAAAGTATCATGAAGATTGGATGAAAAAATGTATGCTGATATTTCAGGACTTTTGTAGTTTTTTGGAAGATTGGAAACCCCTTTCAATGAAGGTGTTTTTCGCCCATCTCTGCTTAGGGCTACATCAAGAGGAAACAATCAATAGAGATAGAACTTAGAACTACTTCATTCTGTGAAGTTTCAAGAAGCTAGCACAAACCGTGTTTGATTTACGGTTCCAACTACATCTATCCATATAGCAGAAAACAGAGTGAAACCTAACAATCGAAACTGTTAGTGCAAACGAATGCTTCAACCTAGAAGTACGAAACTTGGGCAGCCAAGTGAGATTGTTGTAGTGATGATTACCTGAAAGTATTGTGAAGATTAGATGAAAAAATATATGCTGAGAATTCAGGAGACTCATGGTTTTTTGGAAGCTTGGAAGACCTTTTCAATGAAAGTTTGTTTCCGACAGGCTCTGCTTAGGGCTTAATCAAGCGGAAACAAACGGTAGAGATAGAACATGGAACTACTTCATTGTGTCAAGTTTCGAGAAGCTAGCACAAACCGTGTTTGATTTAGAGTTCTAACTACACCTATCCGTATATGAGAAAACAGAGTGAAAAGTGAAAATTGAAACTGTTACTGCAAACGAATGCTTCAACCTAGAAGAACAAAACTTGGGCAGCCAAGTAGGATTGTTGTAGTGACCATTACCTGAAAGTATCATGAAGATTGGATGAAAAAATGTATGCTGATATTTCAGGACTTTTGTAGTTTTTGGAAGATTGGAAACCCCTTTCAATGAAGGTGTTTTCCGCCCATCTCTGCTTAGGGCTACATCAAGAGGAAACAATCAATAGAGATAGAACTTAGAACTACTTCATTCTGTGAAGTTTCAAGAAGCTAGCACAAACCGTGTTTGATTTACGGTTCCAACTACATCTATCCATATAGCAGAAAACAGAGTGAAACCTAACAATCGAAACTGTTAGTGCAAACGAATGCTTCAACCTAGAAGTAGGAAACTTGGGCAGCCAAGTGAGATTGTTGTAGTGATGATTACCTGAAAGTATTGTGAAGATTGGATGAAAAAATATATGCTGAGAATTCAGGAGACTCATGGTTTTTTGGAAGCTTGGAAGACCTTTTCAATGAAGGTGTTTGCCCGCAAGTCTCTGCTTAGGGCTTAATCAAGTGGAAACAAACCATAAAGATAGAACATGGAACTACTTCATTGTATCAAGTTTCAAGAAGCTAGTACAAACCTTGTTTGATTTAGAGTTCTAACTACACCTATCCGTATATGAGAAAACAGAGTGAAACGTGAAAATTGAAACTGTTACTGCAAACGAATGCTTCAACCTAGAAGAACGAAAGTTGGGCAGCCAAGTGGGATTGTTGTAGTGATCATTACCTGAAAGTATCATGAATATTGGATGAAAAAATATATGCAGAGATTTCAGGACTTTTGTAGATTTTGGAAGATTGGAAACTCCT
>NW_027517684.1:0-40685 GCF_048772815.1 Callospermophilus lateralis
GGAAGGCAAAGTTGGTTACCAATGCGAGTTTTGTATGTATATGGAGGTGTAGTGTGTGTGGACATGTACACACATACACCAGCACACATTGCTCTTGTACTTTGGTGGTGTTCAAATAAATCTTGGAAATAATCCAATTCATACAGACAGGAAGTAGAACGGTGCTTACTGGGCTGAGTTTCAGGGAAAAGTAGCAAGAGAGTATTTAATGAGGACAGGTTGAATCTGTGAGTAGAAAAGTCCTGGGGATGGACAAATGATAGTGATGGCTGTATCATTAGGAGATTCTCTTTGGTGCCATAGAACCATAGTCCTTTATCAAAAGTGAACATGTTAAATGTCTCATATCGAGAACATGTACAACTGCAACTGTGTTAATTTTGTTTTTCAAATACCACGTCTACTCTTTTTTTTTAGGATTGTTTTTCTTAGTTGTTGATAGATCTTTATTTTATTTCTTTCTGAAAGGTGCCCAGAAAGGAAGACCTTCGAGGCAAATGTGCTTCGGCTGAGCTGCAGTCCCAGCCCAAGTGGTAACTTACAAAAAAGAGTGTCTCAGTTATAATCCCACAAGGAATCTGTTGAAAGATACGTAAAAGTACTTTTTTGAAAGAGAGAGAGAGAAAAAAAAAAAAAAAACTCTGATGCTTAGACTTTTTTAGTTTCCAGCGGACACAACACGTTTGGTGGTAGGTGGGCTGAGGATCGAACCCGGTTCTCCCGCGCGAGAGGCGAGGGCGCTACCGCTTGAGCCATATCGCCGCGACCTGTCAAAGGGTTTTGAAGACATAAAACCTCAGCCCGCATGGGGTTGAGGCTCACTGGTAGAGTGCTTGGTAGCATAGGAGAGGCTCTGGGTTTGATCCTCAGCACCACCTCAAAATAAATAAATAAATAAAATCATTGGCTCCAAATACATCCCCCACTGCTCCCCCCCCCCCAAAAAAAAACCTTTTAAAAATATATGAAAATCATGTCAAATGATTACAATGGACCACATCAGGGTATAAGAAAAAACTTTGCCACAGTAACAATGAATGACTTCTTGAAATTGAAATTGAAATTCTTGGGCTAAAGATAGGCATGCACTTTAAATTTTGGCATATTTTCTGAAACTTCTCTACAGAAGTGTTATGGCGACTTTGCATTTCAGTTCTCACAACTTGACAATCCATTTTCCAACACTGTTGAGATTCGGTGTTCTCCCTCTCTTTATTCTTTGTATTTGACAGGCCAAAACACACATGTACTTTGTGTTTCCTTTGGATTACTAGATTGTGACGTGGAAAGACCTCTGGATCTTTGGTATGTCATCTTCAAAACAGTCCATATTGGGTTTTCCCATTTTTCTCAGTGATTTGTTTCTCCTCATTGACTTGTAGGAGCTAGGTATGTGATGAAGCTCTGGTGAGCTGTGCAGACACCCAAAGGCACATCACCAAAATACTGTTTTCTAGCAACTGGCAACAGTTTTGCCTCTTGCTTGGAGCCCTTTGGCGGAGTGTGAATTCGGATTCTTCTTATCCATTTGCAATGGAAGCCACGAGTTCTCCAAGGCTCCTGTGGGCAGAAGTGGTCCTGGGTAGAGCATGGACTCAGGCTGGGTTCCAATGTGGCAGGATGAACCCAGGCCTATACTGGGCCCTGGCTCCATTCCAGGTTGGCAAGGCGGATCTTGGCCAAGCCTGAGCTCCCGCAGAGGTCGGCCGGTGGCGGTAGGGACCGGTGGTATCCTGTGCCAGGGCTTGGGCCACAGGTCGTCCTGGAAGATGTGGAAGGGATCCTGAGCTCCTGAGGTTGTCTGGTGATGAGTGGAGGTAGTCCTGGGCCGAGCCTAAGGACCTACAGACTTCAGCAGGTGGCAGGTAGAACCTGGGCCTTCCCTGGGGCCCGGCTCTTGGGCAGAGCTTCAGTTGCAGCAGGGGTCGGCCCGTGGCTGGATGGAAGGTGGTGTACCCTGGGCATGGTTGCCAGGCAGGTGGGCGAGGCCTTCCTGAGCCAAGCGGAAGCTACGGCGGCAATCTGGCGGGGGCAGGATGAACTCGGACCTACCCTGTGCCCAGGCTCCCTTGCAATTCTGGCAAAGTGAATCTGGCTGGAGTCTCAGCTCTGGGCAGGCAGGGGTCAGCAGGTGGCTGCATGGATCAAGGCCCCTCTAGAACTCCCGCGCAGGTGGAAGAGGCTGATCAGGGCAGAGCGGTGAGCTAGAGAAGAGGTCAGCCAGTGGTGGCATGGACCCTGGCTTACCCTGAGAAGGAGCTCCCTGCAGTTCAGCTGGGCGGATCAGGCCTGGGCCTGGGCCTGACCTGCGCAAGGGTCTGCAGGTGGCCGGATGGAACTTGGCTTACCCTTGCCCAGGCTCCTGAGCAGCTGGCTTGGCTGATCTGGCAGGAGCCTGAGCTCCGGAAGGTATTCCCTGTGGCCAGAGGTGATCGTGGGTCTGGCCTGAGCTCTGTTGCGGGTCAGCCTGTGGCAGGATGGAGCCAGGCCTACCTTGGGCCAGGCTCCCCTGCCTGACAGAGAGGCTGACCTGGGCTGGGGCTGAACTCTAGCAGGTGTCTTCCGGTAGGCAGAGTCAGTGCAGGGCGGAGCCTGAGCTCCGGCGGGCCCCGGACAGTGGGCGGAGTCATTCCTGGGCTGAGTTGGAGTTCCAGCCGGGCTCAGCCTGAGGCGGGATGGCCCCGTGACTACCCTCTGCCCAAGCTGGCCTGGAGTTCAGCAGGGCGGATCAGGCCTGGGCCTGATCTGCACCGGGGCCCCCTGGTGGTGGGATGGAACTGTGCTTACCCTTGCCCAGGCTTCTGCGCAGCAGGACCTGGCTGATCAGCTAGGAGCCTGAGCTCAGGGAAAGTAGGCGGAGTCAGTGCAGAGCTGATCCCGAGCTCCGCTGGGCCACTGACAGGGGGCGGAGTCATTCCTGGACCCAGCCTGAGCCCCAGCAGGGCTTCAGCCTGAGGCAGGAGCTACCTTTGACTACCATTTGCCTCCTCATGTCTTCCTGGGAGGTCTGGGCCAATCTGAGCTCCCAAGGATGTTTGCTGATGAGTGAAAACAGTTTTCCTCTGTTGGACATCCCTGAGGACTCCTCAGCACAGGAAGAAGGACAAGGCTGTTGCAACCAGCGCGACCAAACCTGACATTCCAGCTAGGGGTCAGGACAGAGAATCAGCAGATCATCAACACACTCCGGAAACCAGGGATGCTGTGATGGTACGCAGAAGCCCACAGGTATGCTCGGGCTCAGTCCGCCAGCCAAAAATCCTTGTGAACAGGAGGACCGTAAAGAACCCTACGTGGCTAACGAAAGGCAGACTATTTAGGAAAAACTCGGTCCACCAGATTGGTGTTGACTCAGGAAAGAAGACAATGATGACAGGAGCATGTGGATGCACAGATTCATGTGTCTTGTGTGTTAAGAAGAAAGGGCTTGAACCTGGTGTCCTGTCACATGGAGGCTGAGGCAGAAGGATTATGAGTTCAAAGCCGGCATCAGCAACTTAGCAAGGCCATTAGCAATTCAGTGAGGCTCTGACTGCAAATTAAATACAAAAAAAAAAAAAAAAAAAAAAAAAAAAAAAGGGGCTAGGGATGGGGCTTGGTGGTTAAGCATCCCAGGGCTCCATCCCCAATAAAATGAAAATAAATCATGTGGTTGAACCCAGAGAGGAAGATCCCACTGAAATACATTCAAATAGCTATATGCAACATTCAGATATTGTTCTCCTAAGTCTTTGAGTTCTAAGTCAATAAAACTATGAAAATAAAGAATCACATCCTAATAGGTAAAGTGTATTCTTTCAGAGAGAGGCCAGTGTTGACCAGCTATCTACTTTCCTCATTTCAATTTCTATAAGATCTTACTTCCCGAAGGTATCATGAGAGAAAACAAGGTATAAAGTCATGTTGCAAAGTTAGGTCACAAAAGTATACATGTGTGAGTTGTGTGTGTGTGTGTGTGTGTGTGTGTGTGTGTGTGTTTAAATTTCTTATTTGGTACCAGGGATGGAAATTCAGAGGCACTCAACCACTGAGCCGTATCCCAAGCCCTATTTTGTATTTCATTTGGAGACAGGGTCTCCTCTGACTGAGTTGCTTAGTGCCTCACAGTTCCTGAGGCTTGGTTGGAACTTGAAATCCTCCAGCCTCAATCCCCCAAGGCATAGGCCATCATGCCCAACACCAAAGTACCATTTTGGAAAAATAAAAGGAGTCAGGGATTTAGCACAAGAGGTATTCCTCACACAGTGAATTGTAAACTCTGAAGGGTGGCAACTGGGAACAGCGTGACAGGACTCAAAAGAGAGATCAGGAAAGACTTGCATAGATAAAACATTTGATAACATCACAAAGGTCACATTTCCATTATTTGGAGAAAGACATATGGTTCCATAAAAGGTAGTGGGAACATTGTGAAGATGCCTAATGATGTAGTTAAGAACATGAAATCCAATCCCTCTCTCAATCTTTCCATCGAAAAGAACTCCAGATGCTCTGATACACTCAATGTATAAATCATCAAAGTCCAGGAACAAAATAAATGAATGTTTACACAGTGGAGGAGGATTTCTAAACCTCAGTGTGGAAAGCAGGAAGGCAAAGTTGGTTACCAATGCGAGTTTTGTATGTATATGGAGGTGTAGTGTGTGTGGACATGTACACACATACACCAGCACACATTGCTCTTGTACTTTGGTGGCGTTCAAATAAATCTTGGAAATAATCCAATTCATACAGACAGGAAGTAGAACGGTGCTTACTGGGCTGAGTTTCAGGGAAAAGTAGCAAGAGAGTATTTAATGAGGACAGGTTGAATCTGTGAGTAGAAAAGTCCTGGGGATGGACAAATGATAGTGATGGCTGTATCATTAGGAGATTCTCTTTGGTGCCATAGAACCATAGTCCTTTATCAAAAGTGAACATGTTAAATGTCTCATATCGAGAACATGTACAACTGCAACTGTGTTAATTTTGTTTTTCAAATACCACGTCTACTCTTTTTTTTTTAGGATTGTTTTTTCTTAGTTGTTGATAGATGTTTATTTTATTTCTTTCTGAAAGGTGCCCAGAAAGGAAGACCTTGGAGGCAAATGTGCTTCGGCTGAGCTGCAGTCCCAGCCCAAGTGGTAACTTACAAAAAAAGAGTGTCTCAGTTATAATCCCACAAGGAATCTGTTGAAAGATACGTAAAAGTACTTTTTTGAAAGAGAGAGAGAGAGAGAGAGAAAAAAACTCTGACCCTCGGACTTTTTTAGTTTCCAGCGGACACAACATGTTTGGTGGTAGGTGGGGCTGAGGATCGAACCCGGTTCTCCCGGTTCTCCCGCGCGAGAGGCGAGGGCGCTACCGCTTGAGCCATATCACCGCAACCTGTCAAAGGGTTTTGAAGACATAAAACCTCAGCGCGCATGGGGTTGAGGCTCACTGGTAGAGTGCTTGGTAGCATAGGAGAGGCTCTGGGTTTGATCCTCAGCACCACCTCAAAATAAATAAATAAATAAAATCATTGGCTCCAAATACATCCCCCACTGCTCCCCCCCCCCCAAAAAAAAACCTTTTAAAAATATATGAAAATCATGTCAAATGATTACAATGGACCACATCAGGGTATAAGAAAAAACTTTGCCACAGTAACAATGAATGACTTCTTGAAATTGAAATTGAAATTCTTGGGCTAAAGATAGGCATGCACTTTAAATTTTGGCATATTTTCTGAAACTTCTCTACAGAAGTGTTATGGCGACTTTGCATTTCAGTTCTCACAACTTGACAATCCATTTTCCAACACTGTTGAGATTCGGTGTTCTCCCTCTCTTTATTCTTTGTATTTGACAGGCCAAAACACACATGTACTTTGTGTTTCCTTTGGATTACTAGATTGTGACGTGGAAAGACCTCTGGATCTTTGGTATGTCATCTTCAAAACAGTCCATATTGGGTTTTCCCATTTTTCTCAGTGATTTGTTTCTCCTCATTGACTTGTAGGAGCTAGGTATGTGATGAAGCTCTGGTGAGCTGTGCAGACACCCAAAGGCACATCACCAAAATACTGTTTTCTAGCAACTGGCAACAGTTTTGCCTCTTGCTTGGAGCCCTTTGGCGGAGTGTGAATTCGGATTCTTCTTATCCATTTGCAATGGAAGCCACGAGTTCTCCAAGGCTCCTGTGGGCAGAAGTGGTCCTGGGTAGAGCATGGACTCAGGCTGGGTTCCAATGTGGCAGGATGAACCCAGGCCTATACTGGGCCCTGGCTCCATTCCAGGTTGGCAAGGCGGATCTTGGCCAAGCCTGAGCTCCCGCAGAGGTCGGCCGGTGGCGGTAGGGACCGGTGGTATCCTGTGCCAGGGCTTGGGCCACAGGTCGTCCTGGAAGATGTGGAAGGGATCCTGAGCTCCTGAGGTTGTCTGGTGATGAGTGGAGGTAGTCCTGGGCCGAGCCTAAGGACCTACAGACTTCAGCAGGTGGCAGGTAGAACCTGGGCCTTCCCTGGGGCCCGGCTCTTGGGCAGAGCTTCAGTTGCAGCAGGGGTCGGCCCGTGGCTGGATGGAAGGTGGTGTACCCTGGGCATGGTTGCCAGGCAGGTGGGCGAGGCCTTCCTGAGCCAAGCGGAAGCTACGGCGGCAATCTGGCGGGGGCAGGATGAACTCGGACCTACCCTGTGCCCAGGCTCCCTTGCAATTCTGGCAAAGTGAATCTGGCTGGAGTCTCAGCTCTGGCAGGCAGGGGTCAGCAGGTGGCTGCATGGATCAAGGCCCCTCTAGAACTCCCGCGCAGGTGGAAGAGGCTGATCAGGGCAGAGCGGTGAGCTAGAGAAGAGGTCAGCCAGTGGTGGCATGGACCCTGGCTTACCCTGAGAAGGAGCTCCCTGCAGTTCAGCTGGGCGGATCAGGCCTGGGCCTGGGCCTGACCTGCGCAAGGGTCTGCAGGTGGCCGGATGGAACTTGGCTTACCCTTGCCCAGGCTCCTGAGCAGCTGGCTTGGCTGATCTGGCAGGAGCCTGAGCTCCGGAAGGTATTCCCTGTGGCCAGAGGTGATCGTGGGTCTGGCCTGAGCTCTGTTGCGGGTCAGCCTGTGGCAGGATGGAGCCAGGCCTACCTTGGGCCAGGCTCCCCTGCCTGACAGAGAGGCTGACCTGGGCTGGGGCTGAACTCTAGCAGGTGTCTTCCGGTAGGCAGAGTCAGTGCAGGGCGGAGCCTGAGCTCCGGCGGGCCCCGGACAGTGGGCGGAGTCATTCCTGGGCTGAGTTGGAGTTCCAGCCGGGCTCAGCCTGAGGCGGGATGGCCCCGTGACTACCCTCTGCCCAAGCTGGCCTGGAGTTCAGCAGGGCGGATCAGGCCTGGGCCTGATCTGCACCGGGGCCCCCTGGTGGTGGGATGGAACTGTGCTTACCCTTGCCCAGGCTTCTGCGCAGCAGGACCTGGCTGATCAGCTAGGAGCCTGAGCTCAGGGAAAGTAGGCGGAGTCAGTGCAGAGCTGATCCCGAGCTCCGCTGGGCCACTGACAGGGGGCGGAGTCATTCCTGGACCCAGCCTGAGCCCCAGCAGGGCTTCAGCCTGAGGCAGGAGCTACCTTTGACTACCATTTGCCTCCTCATGTCTTCCTGGGAGGTCTGGGCCAATCTGAGCTCCCAAGGATGTTTGCTGATGAGTGAAAACAGTTTTCCTCTGTTGGACATCCCTGAGGACTCCTCAGCACAGGAAGAAGGACAAGGCTGTTGCAACCAGCGCGACCAAACCTGACATTCCAGCTAGGGGTCAGGACAGAGAATCAGCAGATCATCAACACACTCCGGAAACCAGGGATGCTGTGATGGTACGCAGAAGCCCACAGGTATGCTCGGGCTCAGTCCGCCAGCCAAAAATCCTTGTGAACAGGAGGACCGTAAAGAACCCTACGTGGCTAACGAAAGGCAGACTATTTAGGAAAAACTCGGTCCACCAGATTGGTGTTGACTCAGGAAAGAAGACAATGATGACAGGAGCATGTGGATGCACAGATTCATGTGTCTTGTGTGTTAAGAAGAAAGGGCTTGAACCTGGTGTCCTGTCACATGGAGGCTGAGGCAGAAGGATTATGAGTTCAAAGCCGGCATCAGCAACTTAGCAAGGCCATTAGCAATTCAGTGAGGCTCTGACTGCAAATTAAATACAAAAAAAAAAAAAAAAAAAGGGGCTAGGGATGGGGCTTGGTGGTTAAGCATCCCAGGGCTCCATCCCCAATAAAATGAAAATAAATCATGTGGTTGAACCCAGAGAGGAAGATCCCACTGAAATACATTCAAATAGCTATATGCAACATTCAGATATTGTTCTCCTAAGTCTTTGAGTTCTAAGTCAATAAAACTATGAAAATAAAGAATCACATCCTAATAGGTAAAGTGTATTCTTTCAGAGAGAGGCCAGTGTTGACCAGCTATCTACTTTCCTCATTTCAATTTCTATAAGATCTTACTTCCCGAAGGTATCATGAGAGAAAACAAGGTATAAAGTCATGTTGCAAAGTTAGGTCACAAAAGTATACATGTGTGAGTTGTGTGTGTGTGTGTGTGTGTGTGTGTGTGTGTGTGTGTTTAAATTTCTTATTTGGTACCAGGGATGGAAATTCAGAGGCACTCAACCACTGAGCCGTATCCCAAGCCCTATTTTGTATTTCATTTGGAGACAGGGTCTCCTCTGACTGAGTTGCTTAGTGCCTCACAGTTCCTGAGGCTTGGTTGGAACTTGAAATCCTCCAGCCTCAATCCCCCAAGGCATAGGCCATCATGCCCAACACCAAAGTACCATTTTGGAAAAATAAAAGGAGTCAGGGATTTAGCACAAGAGGTATTCCTCACACAGTGAATTGTAAACTCTGAAGGGTGGCAACTGGGAACAGCGTGACAGGACTCAAAAGAGAGATCAGGAAAGACTTGCATAGATAAAACATTTGATAACATCACAAAGGTCACATTTCCATTATTTGGAGAAAGACATATGGTTCCATAAAAGGTAGTGGGAACATTGTGAAGATGCCTAATGATGTAGTTAAGAACATGAAATCCAATCCCTCTCTCAATCTTTCCATCGAAAAGAACTCCAGATGCTCTGATACACTCAATGTATAAATCATCAAAGTCCAGGAACAAAATAAATGAATGTTTACACAGTGGAGGAGGATTTCTAAACCTCAGTGTGGAAAGCAGGAAGGCAAAGTTGGTTACCAATGCGAGTTTTGTATGTATATGGAGGTGTAGTGTGTGTGGACATGTACACACATACACCAGCACACATTGCTCTTGTACTATGGTGGCGTTCAAATAAATCTTGGAAATAATCCAATTCATACAGACAGGAAGTAGAACGGTGCTTACTGGGCTGAGTTTCAGGGAAAAGTAGCAAGAGAGTATTTAATGAGGACAGGTTGAATCTGTGAGTAGAAAAGTCCTGGGGATGGACAAATGATAGTGATGGCTGTATCATTAGGAGATTCTCTTTGGTGCCATAGAACCATAGTCCTTTATCAAAAGTGAACATGTTAAATGTCTCATATCGAGAACATGTACAACTGCAACTGTGTTAATTTTGTTTTTCAAATACCACGTCTACTCTTTTTTTTTAGGATTGTTTTTCTTAGTTGTTGATAGATCTTTATTTTATTTCTTTCTGAAAGGTGCCCAGAAAGGAAGACCTTGGAGGCAAATGTGCTTCGGCTGAGCTGCAGTCCCAGCCCAAGTGGTAACTTACAAAAAAAGAGTGTCTCAGTTATAATCCCACAAGGAATCTGTTGAAAGATACGTAAAAGTACTTTTTTGAAAGAGAGAGAGAGAGAGAGAGAAAAAAACTCTGACCCTCGGACTTTTTTAGTTTCCAGCGGACACAACATGTTTGGTGGTAGGTGGGGCTGAGGATCGAACCCGGTTCTCCGGTTCTCCCGGTTCTCCCGCGCGAGAGGCGAGGGCGCTACCGCTTGAGCCATATCGCCGCGACCTGTCAAAGGGTTTTGAAGACATAAAACCTCAGCCCGCATGGGGTTGAGGCTCACTGGTAGAGTGCTTGGTAGCATAGGAGAGGCTCTGGGTTTGATCCTCAGCACCACCTCAAAATAAATAAATAAATAAAATCATTGGCTCCAAATACATCCCCCACTGCTCCCCCCCCCAAAAAAAAAACCTTTTAAAAATATATGAAAATCATGTCAAATGATTACAATGGACCACATCAGGGTATAAGAAAAAACTTTGCCACAGTAACAATGAATGACTTCTTGAAATTGAAATTGAAATTCTTGGGCTAAAGATAGGCATGCACTTTAAATTTTGGCATATTTTCTGAAACTTCTCTACAGAAGTGTTATGGCGACTTTGCATTTCAGTTCTCACAACTTGACAATCCATTTTCCAACACTGTTGAGATTCGGTGTTCTCCCTCTCTTTATTCTTTGTATTTGACAGGCCAAAACACACATGTACTTTGTGTTTCCTTTGGATTACTAGATTGTGACGTGGAAAGACCTCTGGATCTTTGGTATGTCATCTTCAAAACAGTCCATATTGGGTTTTCCCATTTTTCTCAGTGATTTGTTTCTCCTCATTGACTTGTAGGAGCTAGGTATGTGATGAAGCTCTGGTGAGCTGTGCAGACACCCAAAGGCACATCACCAAAATACTGTTTTCTAGCAACTGGCAACAGTTTTGCCTCTTGCTTGGAGCCCTTTGGCGGAGTGTGAATTCGGATTCTTCTTATCCATTTGCAATGGAAGCCACGAGTTCTCCAAGGCTCCTGTGGGCAGAAGTGGTCCTGGGTAGAGCATGGACTCAGGCTGGGTTCCAATGTGGCAGGATGAACCCAGGCCTATACTGGGCCCTGGCTCCATTCCAGGTTGGCAAGGCGGATCTTGGCCAAGCCTGAGCTCCCGCAGAGGTCGGCCGGTGGCGGTAGGGACCGGTGGTATCCTGTGCCAGGGCTTGGGCCACAGGTCGTCCTGGAAGATGTGGAAGGGATCCTGAGCTCCTGAGGTTGTCTGGTGATGAGTGGAGGTAGTCCTGGGCCGAGCCTAAGGACCTACAGACTTCAGCAGGTGGCAGGTAGAACCTGGGCCTTCCCTGGGGCCCGGCTCTTGGGCAGAGCTTCAGTTGCAGCAGGGGTCGGCCCGTGGCTGGATGGAAGGTGGTGTACCCTGGGCATGGTTGCCAGGCAGGTGGGCGAGGCCTTCCTGAGCCAAGCGGAAGCTACGGCGGCAATCTGGCGGGGGCAGGATGAACTCGGACCTACCCTGTGCCCAGGCTCCCTTGCAATTCTGGCAAAGTGAATCTGGCTGGAGTCTCAGCTCTGGCAGGCAGGGGTCAGCAGGTGGCTGCATGGATCAAGGCCCCTCTAGAACTCCCGCGCAGGTGGAAGAGGCTGATCAGGGCAGAGCGGTGAGCTAGAGAAGAGGTCAGCCAGTGGTGGCATGGACCCTGGCTTACCCTGAGAAGGAGCTCCCTGCAGTTCAGCTGGGCGGATCAGGCCTGGGCCTGGGCCTGACCTGCGCAAGGGTCTGCAGGTGGCCGGATGGAACTTGGCTTACCCTTGCCCAGGCTCCTGAGCAGCTGGCTTGGCTGATCTGGCAGGAGCCTGAGCTCCGGAAGGTATTCCCTGTGGCCAGAGGTGATCGTGGGTCTGGCCTGAGCTCTGTTGCGGGTCAGCCTGTGGCAGGATGGAGCCAGGCCTACCTTGGGCCAGGCTCCCCTGCCTGACAGAGAGGCTGACCTGGGCTGGGGCTGAACTCTAGCAGGTGTCTTCCGGTAGGCAGCGTCAGTGCAGGGCGGAGCCTGAGCTCCGGCGGGCCCCGGACAGTGGGCGGAGTCATTCCTGGGCTGAGTTGGAGTTCCAGCCGGGCTCAGCCTGAGGCGGGATGGCCCCGTGACTACCCTCTGCCCAAGCTGGCCTGGAGTGCAGCAGGGCGGATCAGGCCTGGGCCTGATCTGCACCGGGGCCCCCTGGTGGTGGGATGGAACTGTGCTTACCCTTGCCCAGGCTTCTGCGCAGCAGGACCTGGCTGATCAGCTAGGAGCCTGAGCTCAGGGAAAGTAGGCGGAGTCAGTGCAGAGCTGATCCGGAGCTCCGCTGGGCCACTGACAGGGGGCGGAGTCATTCCTGGACCCAGCCTGAGCCCCAGCAGGGCTTCAGCCTGAGGCAGGAGCTACCTTTGACTACCATTTGCCTCCTCATGTCTTCCTGGGAGGTCTGGGCCAATCTGAGCTCCCAAGGATGTTTGCTGATGAGTGAAAACGGTTTTCCTCTGTTGGATATCCCTGAGGACTCCTCAGCACAGGAAGAAGGACAAGGCTGTTGCAACCAGCGCGACCAAACCTGACATTCCAGCTAGGGGTCAGGACAGAGAATCAGCAGATCATCAACACACTCCGGAAACCAGGGATGCTGTGATGGTACGCAGAAGCCCACAGGTCTGCTCGGGCTCAGTCCGCCAGCCAAAAATCCTTGTGAACAGGAGGACCGTAAAGAACCCTACGTGGCTAACGAAAGGCAGACTATTTAGGAAAAACTCGGTCCACCAGATTGGTGTTGACTCAGGAAAGAAGACAATGATGACAGGAGCATGTGGATGCACAGATTCATGTGTCTTGTGTGTTAAGAAGAAAGGGCTTGAACCTGGTGTCCTGTCACATGGAGGCTGAGGCAGAAGGATTATGAGTTCAAAGCCGGCATCAGCAACTTAGCAAGGCCATTAGCAATTCAGTGAGGCTCTGACTGCAAATTAAATACAAAAAAAAAAAAAAAAAGCTAGGCATGGGGCTTGGTGGTTAAGCATCCCAGGGCTCCATCCCCAATAAAATGAAAATAAATCATGTGGTTGAACCCAGAGAGGAAGATCCCACTGAAATACATTCAAATAGCTATATGCAACATTCAGATATTGTTCTCCTAAGTCTTTGAGTTCTAAGTCAATAAAACTATGAAAATAAAGAATCACATCCTAATAGGTAAAGTGTATTCTTTCAGAGAGAGGCCAGTGTTGACCAGCTATCTACTTTCCTCATTTCAATTTCTATAAGATCTTACTTCCCGAAGGTATCATGAGAGAAAACAAGGTATAAAGTCATGTTGCAAAGTTAGGTCACAAAAGTATACATGTGTGAGTTGTGTGTGTGTGTGTGTGTGTGTGTGTGTGTGTGTGTGTTTAAATTTTTTATTTGGTACCAGGGATGGAAATTCAGAGGCACTCAACCACTGAGCCGTATCCCAAGCCCTATTTTGTATTTCATTTGGAGACAGGGTCTCCTCTGACTGAGTTGCTTAGTGCCTCACAGTTCCTGAGGCTTGGTTGGAACTTGAAATCCTCCAGCCTCAATCCCCCAAGGCATAGGCCATCATGCCCAACACCAAAGTACCATTCTGGAAAAATAAAAGGAGTCAGGGATTTAGCGCAAGAGGTATTCCTCACACAGTGAATTGTAAACTCTGAAGGGTGGCAACTGGGAACAGCGTGACAGGACTCAAAAGAGAGATCAGGAAAGACTTGCATAGATAAAACATTTGATAACATCACAAAGGTCACATTTGCATTATTTGGAGAAAGACATATGGTTCCATAAAAGGTAGTGGGAACATTGTGAAGATGCCTAATGATGTAGTTAAGAACATGAAATCCAATCCCTCTCTCAATCTTTCCATCGAAAAGAACTCCAGATGCTCTGATACACTCAATGTATAAATCATCAAAGTCCAGGAACAAAATAAATGAATGTTTACACAATGGAGGAGGATTTCTAAACCTCAATGTGGAAAGCAGGAAGGCAAAGTTGGTTACCAATGCGAGTTTTGTATGTATATGGAGGTGTAGTGTGTGTGGACATGTACACACATACACCAGCACACATTGCTCTTGTACTTTGGTGGTGTTCAAATAAATCTTGGAAATAATCCAATTCATACAGACAGGAAGTAGAACGGTGCTTACTGGGCTGAGTTTCAGGGAAAAGTAGCAAGAGAGTATTTAATGAGGACAGGTTGAATCTGTGAGTAGAAAAGTCCTGGGGATGGACAAATGATAGTGATGGCTGTATCATTAGGAGATTCTCTTTGGTGCCATAGAACCATAGTCCTTTATCAAAAGTGAACATGTTAAATGTCTCATATCGAGAACATGTACAACTGCAACTGTGTTAATTTTGTTTTTCAAATACCACGTCTACTCTTTTTTTTTAGGATTGTTTTTCTTAGTTGTTGATAGATCTTTATTTTATTTCTTTCTGAAAGGTGCCCAGAAAGGAAGACCTTCGAGGCAAATGTGCTTCGGCTGAGCTGCAGTCCCAGCCCAAGTGGTAACTTACAAAAAAAGAGTGTCTCAGTTATAATCCCACAAGGAATCTGTTGAAAGATACGTAAAAGTACTTTTTTGAAAGAGAGAGAGAGAAAAAAAAAAAAAAAACTCTGATGCTTAGACTTTTTTAGTTTCCAGCGGACACAACACGTTTGGTGGTAGGTGGGGCTGAGGATCGAACCCGGTTCTCCCGCGCGAGAGGCGAGGGCGCTACCGCTTGAGCCATATCGCCGCGACCTGTCAAAGGGTTTTGAAGACATAAAACCTCAGCCCGCATGGGGTTGAGGCTCACTGGTAGAGTGCTTGGTAGCATAGGAGAGGCTCTGGGTTTGATCCTCAGCACCACCTCAAAATAAATAAATAAATAAAATCATTGGCTCCAAATACATCCCCCACTGCTCCCCCCCCCAAAAAAAAAACCTTTTAAAAATATATGAAAATCATGTCAAATGATTACAATGGACCACATCAGGGTATAAGAAAAAACTTTGCCACAGTAACAATGAATGACTTCTTGAAATTGAAATTGAAATTCTTGGGCTAAAGATAGGCATGCACTTTAAATTTTGGCATATTTTCTGAAACTTCTCTACAGAAGTGTTATGGCGACTTTGCATTTCAGTTCTCACAACTTGACAATCCATTTTCCAACACTGTTGAGATTCGGTGTTCTCCCTCTCTTTATTCTTTGTATTTGACAGGCCAAAACACACATGTACTTTGTGTTTCCTTTGGATTACTAGATTGTGACGTGGAAAGACCTCTGGATCTTTGGTATGTCATCTTCAAAACAGTCCATATTGGGTTTTCCCATTTTTCTCAGTGATTTGTTTCTCCTCATTGACTTGTAGGAGCTAGGTATGTGATGAAGCTCTGGTGAGCTGTGCAGACACCCAAAGGCACATCACCAAAATACTGTTTTCTAGCAACTGGCAACAGTTTTGCCTCTTGCTTGGAGCCCTTTGGCGGAGTGTGAATTCGGATTCTTCTTATCCATTTGCAATGGAAGCCACGAGTTCTCCAAGGCTCCTGTGGGCAGAAGTGGTCCTGGGTAGAGCATGGACTCAGGCTGGGTTCCAATGTGGCAGGATGAACCCAGGCCTATACTGGGCCCTGGCTCCATTCCAGGTTGGCAAGGCGGATCTTGGCCAAGCCTGAGCTCCCGCAGAGGTCGGCCGGTGGCGGTAGGGACCGGTGGTATCCTGTGCCAGGGCTTGGGCCACAGGTCGTCCTGGAAGATGTGGAAGGGATCCTGAGCTCCTGAGGTTGTCTGGTGATGAGTGGAGGTAGTCCTGGGCCGAGCCTAAGGACCTACAGACTTCAGCAGGTGGCAGGTAGAACCTGGGCCTTCCCTGGGGCCCGGCTCTTGGGCAGAGCTTCAGTTGCAGCAGGGGTCGGCCCGTGGCTGGATGGAAGGTGGTGTACCCTGGGCATGGTTGCCAGGCAGGTGGGCGAGGCCTTCCTGAGCCAAGCGGAAGCTACGGCGGCAATCTGGCGGGGGCAGGATGAACTCGGACCTACCCTGTGCCCAGGCTCCCTTGCAATTCTGGCAAAGTGAATCTGGCTGGAGTCTCAGCTCTGGCAGGCAGGGGTCAGCAGGTGGCTGCATGGATCAAGGCCCCTCTAGAACTCCCGCGCAGGTGGAAGAGGCTGATCAGGGCAGAGCGGTGAGCTAGAGAAGAGGTCAGCCAGTGGTGGCATGGACCCTGGCTTACCCTGAGAAGGAGCTCCCTGCAGTTCAGCTGGGCGGATCAGGCCTGGGCCTGGGCCTGACCTGCGCAAGGGTCTGCAGGTGGCCGGATGGAACTTGGCTTACCCTTGCCCAGGCTCCTGAGCAGCTGGCTTGGCTGATCTGGCAGGAGCCTGAGCTCCGGAAGGTATTCCCTGTGGCCAGAGGTGATCGTGGGTCTGGCCTGAGCTCTGTTGCGGGTCAGCCTGTGGCAGGATGGAGCCAGGCCTACCTTGGGCCAGGCTCCCCTGCCTGACAGAGAGGCTGACCTGGGCTGGGGCTGAACTCTAGCAGGTGTCTTCCGGTAGGCAGAGTCAGTGCAGGGCGGAGCCTGAGCTCCGGCGGGCCCCGGACAGTGGGCGGAGTCATTCCTGGGCTGAGTTGGAGTTCCAGCCGGGCTCAGCCTGAGGCGGGATGGCCCCGTGACTACCCTCTGCCCAAGCTGGCCTGGAGTGCAGCAGGGCGGATCAGGCCTGGGCCTGATCTGCACCGGGGCCCCCTGGTGGTGGGATGGAACTGTGCTTACCCTTGCCCAGGCTTCTGCGCAGCAGGACCTGGCTGATCAGCTAGGAGCCTGAGCTCAGGGAAAGTAGGCGGAGTCAGTGCAGAGCTGATCCCGAGCTCCGCTGGGCCACTGACAGGGGGCGGAGTCATTCCTGGACCCAGCCTGAGCCCCAGCAGGGCTTCAGCCTGAGGCAGGAGCTACCTTTGACTACCATTTGCCTCCTCATGTCTTCCTGGGAGGTCTGGGCCAATCTGAGCTCCCAAGGATGTTTGCTGATGAGTGAAAACAGTTTTCCTCTGTTGGACATCCCTGAGGACTCCTCAGCACAGGAAGAAGGACAAGGCTGTTGCAACCAGCGCGACCAAACCTGACATTCCAGCTAGGGGTCAGGACAGAGAATCAGCAGATCATCAACACACTCCGGAAACCAGGGATGCTGTGATGGTACGCAGAAGCCCACAGGTATGCTCGGGCTCAGTCCGCCAGCCAAAAATCCTTGTGAACAGGAGGACCGTAAAGAACCCTACGTGGCTAACGAAAGGCAGACTATTTAGGAAAAACTCGGTCCACCAGATTGGTGTTGACTCAGGAAAGAAGACAATGATGACAGGAGCATGTGGATGCACAGATTCATGTGTCTTGTGTGTTAAGAAGAAAGGGCTTGAACCTGGTGTCCTGTCACATGGAGGCTGAGGCAGAAGGATTATGAGTTCAAAGCCGGCATCAGCAACTTAGCAAGGCCATTAGCAATTCAGTGAGGCTCTGACTGCAAATTAAATACAAAAAAAAAAAAAAAAAAAAAAAAAAAAAAGGGGCTAGGGATGGGGCTTGGTGGTTAAGCATCCCAGGGCTCCATCCCCAATAAAATGAAAATAAATCATGTGGTTGAACCCAGAGAGGAAGATCCCACTGAAATACATTCAAATAGCTATATGCAACATTCAGATATTGTTCTCCTAAGTCTTTGAGTTCTAAGTCAATAAAACTATGAAAATAAAGAATCACATCCTAATAGGTAAAGTGTATTCTTTCAGAGAGAGGCCAGTGTTGACCAGCTATCTACTTTCCTCATTTCAATTTCTATAAGATCTTACTTCCCGAAGGTATCATGAGAGAAAACAAGGTATAAAGTCATGTTGCAAAGTTAGGTCACAAAAGTATACATGTGTGAGTTGTGTGTGTGTGTGTGTGTGTGTGTGTGTGTGTGTGTTTAAATTTCTTATTTGGTACCAGGGATGGAAATTCAGAGGCACTCAACCACTGAGCCGTATCCCAAGCCCTATTTTGTATTTCATTTGGAGACAGGGTCTCCTCTGACTGAGTTGCTTAGTGCCTCACAGTTCCTGAGGCTTGGTTGGAACTTGAAATCCTCCAGCCTCAATCCCCCAAGGCATAGGCCATCATGCCCAACACCAAAGTACCATTTTGGAAAAATAAAAGGAGTCAGGGATTTAGCACAAGAGGTATTCCTCACACAGTGAATTGTAAACTCTGAAGGGTGGCAACTGGGAACAGCGTGACAGGACTCAAAAGAGAGATCAGGAAAGACTTGCATAGATAAAACATTTGATAACATCACAAAGGTCACATTTCCATTATTTGGAGAAAGACATATGGTTCCATAAAAGGTAGTGGGAACATTGTGAAGATGCCTAATGATGTAGTTAAGAACATGAAATCCAATCCCTCTCTCAATCTTTCCATCGAAAAGAACTCCAGATGCTCTGATACACTCAATGTATAAATCATCAAAGTCCAGGAACAAAATAAATGAATGTTTACACAGTGGAGGAGGATTTCTAAACCTCAGTGTGGAAAGCAGGAAGGCAAAGTTGGTTACCAATGCGAGTTTTGTATGTATATGGAGGTGTAGTGTGTGTGGACATGTACACACATACACCAGCACACATTGCTCTTGTACTTTGGTGGCGTTCAAATAAATCTTGGAAATAATCCAATTCATACAGACAGGAAGTAGAACGGTGCTTACTGGGCTGAGTTTCAGGGAAAAGTAGCAAGAGAGTATTTAATGAGGACAGGTTGAATCTGTGAGTAGAAAAGTCCTGGGGATGGACAAATGATAGTGATGGCTGTATCATTAGGAGATTCTCTTTGGTGCCATAGAACCATAGTCCTTTATCAAAAGTGAACATGTTAAATGTCTCATATCGAGAACATGTACAACTGCAACTGTGTTAATTTTGTTTTTCAAATACCACGTCTACTCTTTTTTTTTTAGGATTGTTTTTTCTTAGTTGTTGATAGATCTTTATTTTATTTCTTTCTGAAAGGTGCCCAGAAAGGAAGACCTTGGAGGCAAATGTGCTTCGGCTGAGCTGCAGTCCCAGCCCAAGTGGTAACTTACAAAAAAAGAGTGTCTCAGTTATAATCCCACAAGGAATCTGTTGAAAGATACGTAAAAGTACTTTTTTGAAAGAGAGAGAGAGAGAGAGAGAAAAAAACTCTGACCCTCGGACTTTTTTAGTTTCCAGCGGACACAACATGTTTGGTGGTAGGTGGGGCTGAGGATCGAACCCGGTTCTCCCGGTTCTCCCGCGCGAGAGGCGAGGGCGCTACCGCTTGAGCCATATCACCGCAACCTGTCAAAGGGTTTTGAAGACATAAAACCTCAGCGCGCATGGGGTTGAGGCTCACTGGTAGAGTGCTTGGTAGCATAGGAGAGGCTCTGGGTTTGATCCTCAGCACCACCTCAAAATAAATAAATAAATAAAATCATTGGCTCCAAATACATCCCCCACTGCTCCCCCCCCCCCAAAAAAAAACCTTTTAAAAATATATGAAAATCATGTCAAATGATTACAATGGACCACATCAGGGTATAAGAAAAAACTTTGCCACAGTAACAATGAATGACTTCTTGAAATTGAAATTGAAATTCTTGGGCTAAAGATAGGCATGCACTTTAAATTTTGGCATATTTTCTGAAACTTCTCTACAGAAGTGTTATGGCGACTTTGCATTTCAGTTCTCACAACTTGACAATCCATTTTCCAACACTGTTGAGATTCGGTGTTCTCCCTCTCTTTATTCTTTGTATTTGACAGGCCAAAACACACATGTACTTTGTGTTTCCTTTGGATTACTAGATTGTGACGTGGAAAGACCTCTGGATCTTTGGTATGTCATCTTCAAAACAGTCCATATTGGGTTTTCCCATTTTTCTCAGTGATTTGTTTCTCCTCATTGACTTGTAGGAGCTAGGTATGTGATGAAGCTCTGGTGAGCTGTGCAGACACCCAAAGGCACATCACCAAAATACTGTTTTCTAGCAACTGGCAACAGTTTTGCCTCTTGCTTGGAGCCCTTTGGCGGAGTGTGAATTCGGATTCTTCTTATCCATTTGCAATGGAAGCCACGAGTTCTCCAAGGCTCCTGTGGGCAGAAGTGGTCCTGGGTAGAGCATGGACTCAGGCTGGGTTCCAATGTGGCAGGATGAACCCAGGCCTATACTGGGCCCTGGCTCCATTCCAGGTTGGCAAGGCGGATCTTGGCCAAGCCTGAGCTCCCGCAGAGGTCGGCCGGTGGCGGTAGGGACCGGTGGTATCCTGTGCCAGGGCTTGGGCCACAGGTCGTCCTGGAAGATGTGGAAGGGATCCTGAGCTCCTGAGGTTGTCTGGTGATGAGTGGAGGTAGTCCTGGGCCGAGCCTAAGGACCTACAGACTTCAGCAGGTGGCAGGTAGAACCTGGGCCTTCCCTGGGGCCCGGCTCTTGGGCAGAGCTTCAGTTGCAGCAGGGGTCGGCCCGTGGCTGGATGGAAGGTGGTGTACCCTGGGCATGGTTGCCAGGCAGGTGGGCGAGGCCTTCCTGAGCCAAGCGGAAGCTACGGCGGCAATCTGGCGGGGGCAGGATGAACTCGGACCTACCCTGTGCCCAGGCTCCCTTGCAATTCTGGCAAAGTGAATCTGGCTGGAGTCTCAGCTCTGGCAGGCAGGGGTCAGCAGGTGGCTGCATGGATCAAGGCCCCTCTAGAACTCCCGCGCAGGTGGAAGAGGCTGATCAGGGCAGAGCGGTGAGCTAGAGAAGAGGTCAGCCAGTGGTGGCATGGACCCTGGCTTACCCTGAGAAGGAGCTCCCTGCAGTTCAGCTGGGCGGATCAGGCCTGGGCCTGGGCCTGACCTGCGCAAGGGTCTGCAGGTGGCCGGATGGAACTTGGCTTACCCTTGCCCAGGCTCCTGAGCAGCTGGCTTGGCTGATCTGGCAGGAGCCTGAGCTCCGGAAGGTATTCCCTGTGGCCAGAGGTGATCGTGGGTCTGGCCTGAGCTCTGTTGCGGGTCAGCCTGTGGCAGGATGGAGCCAGGCCTACCTTGGGCCAGGCTCCCCTGCCTGACAGAGAGGCTGACCTGGGCTGGGGCTGAACTCTAGCAGGTGTCTTCCGGTAGGCAGAGTCAGTGCAGGGCGGAGCCTGAGCTCCGGCGGGCCCCGGACAGTGGGCGGAGTCATTCCTGGGCTGAGTTGGAGTTCCAGCCGGGCTCAGCCTGAGGCGGGATGGCCCCGTGACTACCCTCTGCCCAAGCTGGCCTGGAGTTCAGCAGGGCGGATCAGGCCTGGGCCTGATCTGCACCGGGGCCCCCTGGTGGTGGGATGGAACTGTGCTTACCCTTGCCCAGGCTTCTGCGCAGCAGGACCTGGCTGATCAGCTAGGAGCCTGAGCTCAGGGAAAGTAGGCGGAGTCAGTGCAGAGCTGATCCCGAGCTCCGCTGGGCCACTGACAGGGGGCGGAGTCATTCCTGGACCCAGCCTGAGCCCCAGCAGGGCTTCAGCCTGAGGCAGGAGCTACCTTTGACTACCATTTGCCTCCTCATGTCTTCCTGGGAGGTCTGGGCCAATCTGAGCTCCCAAGGATGTTTGCTGATGAGTGAAAACAGTTTTCCTCTGTTGGACATCCCTGAGGACTCCTCAGCACAGGAAGAAGGACAAGGCTGTTGCAACCAGCGCGACCAAACCTGACATTCCAGCTAGGGGTCAGGACAGAGAATCAGCAGATCATCAACACACTCCGGAAACCAGGGATGCTGTGATGGTACGCAGAAGCCCACAGGTATGCTCGGGCTCAGTCCGCCAGCCAAAAATCCTTGTGAACAGGAGGACCGTAAAGAACCCTACGTGGCTAACGAAAGGCAGACTATTTAGGAAAAACTCGGTCCACCAGATTGGTGTTGACTCAGGAAAGAAGACAATGATGACAGGAGCATGTGGATGCACAGATTCATGTGTCTTGTGTGTTAAGAAGAAAGGGCTTGAACCTGGTGTCCTGTCACATGGAGGCTGAGGCAGAAGGATTATGAGTTCAAAGCCGGCATCAGCAACTTAGCAAGGCCATTAGCAATTCAGTGAGGCTCTGACTGCAAATTAAATACAAAAAAAAAAAAAAAAAAAAAAAAGGGGCTAGGGATGGGGCTTGGTGGTTAAGCATCCCAGGGCTCCATCCCCAATAAAATGAAAATAAATCATGTGGTTGAACCCAGAGAGGAAGATCCCACTGAAATACATTCAAATAGCTATATGCAACATTCAGATATTGTTCTCCTAAGTCTTTGAGTTCTAAGTCAATAAAACTATGAAAATAAAGAATCACATCCTAATAGGTAAAGTGTATTCTTTCAGAGAGAGGCCAGTGTTGACCAGCTATCTACTTTCCTCATTTCAATTTCTATAAGATCTTACTTCCCGAAGGTATCATGAGAGAAAACAAGGTATAAAGTCATGTTGCAAAGTTAGGTCACAAAAGTATACATGTGTGAGTTGTGTGTGTGTGTGTGTGTGTGTGTGTGTGTGTGTGTGTTTAAATTTCTTATTTGGTACCAGGGATGGAAATTCAGAGGCACTCAACCACTGAGCCGTATCCCAAGCCCTATTTTGTATTTCATTTGGAGACAGGGTCTCCTCTGACTGAGTTGCTTAGTGCCTCACAGTTCCTGAGGCTTGGTTGGAACTTGAAATCCTCCAGCCTCAATCCCCCAAGGCATAGGCCATCATGCCCAACACCAAAGTACCATTTTGGAAAAATAAAAGGAGTCAGGGATTTAGCACAAGAGGTATTCCTCACACAGTGAATTGTAAACTCTGAAGGGTGGCAACTGGGAACAGCGTGACAGGACTCAAAAGAGAGATCAGGAAAGACTTGCATAGATAAAACATTTGATAACATCACAAAGGTCACATTTCCATTATTTGGAGAAAGACATATGGTTCCATAAAAGGTAGTGGGAACATTGTGAAGATGCCTAATGATGTAGTTAAGAACATGAAATCCAATCCCTCTCTCAATCTTTCCATCGAAAAGAACTCCAGATGCTCTGATACACTCAATGTATAAATCATCAAAGTCCAGGAACAAAATAAATGAATGTTTACACAGTGGAGGAGGATTTCTAAACCTCAGTGTGGAAAGCAGGAAGGCAAAGTTGGTTACCAATGCGAGTTTTGTATGTATATGGAGGTGTAGTGTGTGTGGACATGTACACACATACACCAGCACACATTGCTCTTGTACTTTGGTGGCGTTCAAATAAATCTTGGAAATAATCCAATTCATACAGACAGGAAGTAGAACGGTGCTTACTGGGCTGAGTTTCAGGGAAAAGTAGCAAGAGAGTATTTAATGAGGACAGGTTGAATCTGTGAGTAGAAAAGTCCTGGGGATGGACAAATGATAGTGATGGCTGTATCATTAGGAGATTCTCTTTGGTGCCATAGAACCATAGTCCTTTATCAAAAGTGAACATGTTAAATGTCTCATATCGAGAACATGTACAACTGCAACTGTGTTAATTTTGTTTTTCAAATACCACGTCTACTCTTTTTTTTTAGGATTGTTTTTCTTAGTTGTTGATAGATCTTTATTTTATTTCTTTCTGAAAGGTGCCCAGAAAGGAAGACCTTGGAGGCAAATGTGCTTCGGCTGAGCTGCAGTCCCAGCCCAAGTGGTAACTTACAAAAAAAGAGTGTCTCAGTTATAATCCCACAAGGAATCTGTTGAAAGATACGTAAAAGTACTTTTTTGAAAGAGAGAGAGAGAGAGAGAGAAAAAAACTCTGACCCTCGGACTTTTTTAGTTTCCAGCGGACACAACATGTTTGGTGGTAGGTGGGGCTGAGGATCGAACCCGGTTCTCCGGTTCTCCCGGTTCTCCCGCGCGAGAGGCGAGGGCGCTACCGCTTGAGCCATATCGCCGCGACCTGTCAAAGGGTTTTGAAGACATAAAACCTCAGCCTGCATGGGGTTGAGGCTCACTGGTAGAGTGCTTGGTAGCATAGGAGAGGCTCTGGGTTTGATCCTCAGCACCACCTCAAAATAAATAAATAAATAAAATCATTGGCTCCAAATACATCCCCCACTGCTCCCCCCCCCAAAAAAAAAACCTTTTAAAAATATATGAAAATCATGTCAAATGATTACAATGGACCACATCAGGGTATAAGAAAAAACTTTGCCACAGTAACAATGAATGACTTCTTGAAATTGAAATTGAAATTCTTGGGCTAAAGATAGGCATGCACTTTAAATTTTGGCATATTTTCTGAAACTTCTCTACAGAAGTGTTATGGCGACTTTGCATTTCAGTTCTCACAACTTGACAATCCATTTTCCAACACTGTTGAGATTCGGTGTTCTCCCTCTCTTTATTCTTTGTATTTGACAGGCCAAAACACACATGTACTTTGTGTTTCCTTTGGATTACTAGATTGTGACGTGGAAAGACCTCTGGATCTTTGGTATGTCATCTTCAAAACAGTCCATATTGGGTTTTCCCATTTTTCTCAGTGATTTGTTTCTCCTCATTGACTTGTAGGAGCTAGGTATGTGATGAAGCTCTGGTGAGCTGTGCAGACACCCAAAGGCACATCACCAAAATACTGTTTTCTAGCAACTGGCAACAGTTTTGCCTCTTGCTTGGAGCCCTTTGGCGGAGTGTGAATTCGGATTCTTCTTATCCATTTGCAATGGAAGCCACGAGTTCTCCAAGGCTCCTGTGGGCAGAAGTGGTCCTGGGTAGAGCATGGACTCAGGCTGGGTTCCAATGTGGCAGGATGAACCCAGGCCTATACTGGGCCCTGGCTCCATTCCAGGTTGGCAAGGCGGATCTTGGCCAAGCCTGAGCTCCCGCAGAGGTCGGCCGGTGGCGGTAGGGACCGGTGGTATCCTGTGCCAGGGCTTGGGCCACAGGTCGTCCTGGAAGATGTGGAAGGGATCCTGAGCTCCTGAGGTTGTCTGGTGATGAGTGGAGGTAGTCCTGGGCCGAGCCTAAGGACCTACAGACTTCAGCAGGTGGCAGGTAGAACCTGGGCCTTCCCTGGGGCCCGGCTCTTGGGCAGAGCTTCAGTTGCAGCAGGGGTCGGCCCGTGGCTGGATGGAAGGTGGTGTACCCTGGGCATGGTTGCCAGGCAGGTGGGCGAGGCCTTCCTGAGCCAAGCGGAAGCTACGGCGGCAATCTGGCGGGGGCAGGATGAACTCGGACCTACCCTGTGCCCAGGCTCCCTTGCAATTCTGGCAAAGTGAATCTGGCTGGAGTCTCAGCTCTGGCAGGCAGGGGTCAGCAGGTGGCTGCATGGATCAAGGCCCCTCTAGAACTCCCGCGCAGGTGGAAGAGGCTGATCAGGGCAGAGCGGTGAGCTAGAGAAGAGGTCAGCCAGTGGTGGCATGGACCCTGGCTTACCCTGAGAAGGAGCTCCCTGCAGTTCAGCTGGGCGGATCAGGCCTGGGCCTGGGCCTGACCTGCGCAAGGGTCTGCAGGTGGCCGGATGGAACTTGGCTTACCCTTGCCCAGGCTCCTGAGCAGCTGGCTTGGCTGATCTGGCAGGAGCCTGAGCTCCGGAAGGTATTCCCTGTGGCCAGAGGTGATCGTGGGTCTGGCCTGAGCTCTGTTGCGGGTCAGCCTGTGGCAGGATGGAGCCAGGCCTACCTTGGGCCAGGCTCCCCTGCCTGACAGAGAGGCTGACCTGGGCTGGGGCTGAACTCTAGCAGGTGTCTTCCGGTAGGCAGAGTCAGTGCAGGGCGGAGCCTGAGCTCCGGCGGGCCCCGGACAGTGGGCGGAGTCATTCCTGGGCTGAGTTGGAGTTCCAGCCGGGCTCAGCCTGAGGCGGGATGGCCCCGTGACTACCCTCTGCCCAAGCTGGCCTGGAGTTCAGCAGGGCGGATCAGGCCTGGGCCTGATCTGCACCGGGGCCCCCTGGTGGTGGGATGGAACTGTGCTTACCCTTGCCCAGGCTTCTGCGCAGCAGGACCTGGCTGATCAGCTAGGAGCCTGAGCTCAGGGAAAGTAGGCGGAGTCAGTGCAGAGCTGATCCCGAGCTCCGCTGGGCCACTGACAGGGGGCGGAGTCATTCCTGGACCCAGCCTGAGCCCCAGCAGGGCTTCAGCCTGAGGCAGGAGCTACCTTTGACTACCATTTGCCTCCTCATGTCTTCCTGGGAGGTCTGGGCCAATCTGAGCTCCCAAGGATGTTTGCTGATGAGTGAAAACAGTTTTCCTCTGTTGGACATCCCTGAGGACTCCTCAGCACAGGAAGAAGGACAAGGCTGTTGCAACCAGCGCGACCAAACCTGACATTCCAGCTAGGGGTCAGGACAGAGAATCAGCAGATCATCAACACACTCCGGAAACCAGGGATGCTGTGATGGTACGCAGAAGCCCACAGGTATGCTCGGGCTCAGTCCGCCAGCCAAAAATCCTTGTGAACAGGAGGACCGTAAAGAACCCTACGTGGCTAACGAAAGGCAGACTATTTAGGAAAAACTCGGTCCACCAGATTGGTGTTGACTCAGGAAAGAAGACAATGATGACAGGAGCATGTGGATGCACAGATTCATGTGTCTTGTGTGTTAAGAAGAAAGGGCTTGAACCTGGTGTCCTGTCACATGGAGGCTGAGGCAGAAGGATTATGAGTTCAAAGCCGGCATCAGCAACTTAGCAAGGCCATTAGCAATTCAGTGAGGCTCTGACTGCAAATTAAATACAAAAAAAAAAAAAAAAAAAAAAAAAGGGGCTAGGGATGGGGCTTGGTGGTTAAGCATCCCAGGGCTCCATCCCCAATAAAATGAAAATAAATCATGTGGTTGAACCCAGAGAGGAAGATCCCACTGAAATACATTCAAATAGCTATATGCAACATTCAGATATTGTTCTCCTAAGTCTTTGAGTTCTAAGTCAATAAAACTATGAAAATAAAGAATCACATCCTAATAGGTAAAGTGTATTCTTTCAGAGAGAGGCCAGTGTTGACCAGCTATCTACTTTCCTCATTTCAATTTCTATAAGATCTTACTTCCCGAAGGTATCATGAGAGAAAACAAGGTATAAAGTCATGTTGCAAAGTTAGGTCACAAAAGTATACATGTGTGAGTTGTGTGTGTGTGTGTGTGTGTGTGTGTGTGTGTGTGTGTTTAAATTTCTTATTTGGTACCAGGGATGGAAATTCAGAGGCACTCAACCACTGAGCCGTATCCCAAGCCCTATTTTGTATTTCATTTGGAGACAGGGTCTCCTCTGACTGAGTTGCTTAGTGCCTCACAGTTCCTGAGGCTTGGTTGGAACTTGAAATCCTCCAGCCTCAATCCCCCAAGGCATAGGCCATCATGCCCAACACCAAAGTACCATTTTGGAAAAATAAAAGGAGTCAGGGATTTAGCACAAGAGGTATTCCTCACACAGTGAATTGTAAACTCTGAAGGGTGGCAACTGGGAACAGCGTGACAGGACTCAAAAGAGAGATCAGGAAAGACTTGCATAGATAAAACATTTGATAACATCACAAAGGTCACATTTCCATTATTTGGAGAAAGACATATGGTTCCATAAAAGGTAGTGGGAACATTGTGAAGATGCCTAATGATGTAGTTAAGAACATGAAATCCAATCCCTCTCTCAATCTTTCCATCGAAAAGAACTCCAGATGCTCTGATACACTCAATGTATAAATCATCAAAGTCCAGGAACAAAATAAATGAATGTTTACACAGTGGAGGAGGATTTCTAAACCTCAGTGTGGAAAGCAGGAAGGCAAAGTTGGTTACCAATGCGAGTTTTGTATGTATATGGAGGTGTAGTGTGTGTGGACATGTACACACATACACCAGCACACATTGCTCTTGTACTTTGGTGGCGTTCAAATAAATCTTGGAAATAATCCAATTCATACAGACAGGAAGTAGAACGGTGCTTACTGGGCTGAGTTTCAGGGAAAAGTAGCAAGAGAGTATTTAATGAGGACAGGTTGAATCTGTGAGTAGAAAAGTCCTGGGGATGGACAAATGATAGTGATGGCTGTATCATTAGGAGATTCTCTTTGGTGCCATAGAACCATAGTCCTTTATCAAAAGTGAACATGTTAAATGTCTCATATCGAGAACATGTACAACTGCAACTGTGTTAATTTTGTTTTTCAAATACCACGTCTACTCTTTTTTTTTAGGATTGTTTTTCTTAGTTGTTGATAGATCTTTATTTTATTTCTTTCTGAAAGGTGCCCAGAAAGGAAGACCTTGGAGGCAAATGTGCTTCGGCTGAGCTGCAGTCCCAGCCCAAGTGGTAACTTACAAAAAAAGAGTGTCTCAGTTATAATCCCACAAGGAATCTGTTGAAAGATACGTAAAAGTACTTTTTTGAAAGAGAGAGAGAGAGAGAGAGAAAAAAACTCTGACCCTCGGACTTTTTTAGTTTCCAGCGGACACAACATGTTTGGTGGTAGGTGGGGCTGAGGATCGAACCCGGTTCTCCGGTTCTCCCGGTTCTCCCGCGCGAGAGGCGAGGGCGCTACCGCTTGAGCCATATCGCCGCGACCTGTCAAAGGGTTTTGAAGACATAAAACCTCAGCCCGCATGGGGTTGAGGCTCACTGGTAGAGTGCTTGGTAGCATAGGAGAGGCTCTGGGTTTGATCCTCAGCACCACCTCAAAATAAATAAATAAATAAAATCATTGGCTCCAAATACATCCCCCACTGCTCCCCCCCCCAAAAAAAAAACCTTTTAAAAATATATGAAAATCATGTCAAATGATTACAATGGACCACATCAGGGTATAAGAAAAAACTTTGCCACAGTAACAATGAATGACTTCTTGAAATTGAAATTGAAATTCTTGGGCTAAAGATAGGCATGCACTTTAAATTTTGGCATATTTTCTGAAACTTCTCTACAGAAGTGTTATGGCGACTTTGCATTTCAGTTCTCACAACTTGACAATCCATTTTCCAACACTGTTGAGATTCGGTGTTCTCCCTCTCTTTATTCTTTGTATTTGACAGGCCAAAACACACATGTACTTTGTGTTTCCTTTGGATTACTAGATTGTGACGTGGAAAGACCTCTGGATCTTTGGTATGTCATCTTCAAAACAGTCCATATTGGGTTTTCCCATTTTTCTCAGTGATTTGTTTCTCCTCATTGACTTGTAGGAGCTAGGTATGTGATGAAGCTCTGGTGAGCTGTGCAGACACCCAAAGGCACATCACCAAAATACTGTTTTCTAGCAACTGGCAACAGTTTTGCCTCTTGCTTGGAGCCCTTTGGCGGAGTGTGAATTCGGATTCTTCTTATCCATTTGCAATGGAAGCCACGAGTTCTCCAAGGCTCCTGTGGGCAGAAGTGGTCCTGGGTAGAGCATGGACTCAGGCTGGGTTCCAATGTGGCAGGATGAACCCAGGCCTATACTGGGCCCTGGCTCCATTCCAGGTTGGCAAGGCGGATCTTGGCCAAGCCTGAGCTCCCGCAGAGGTCGGCCGGTGGCGGTAGGGACCGGTGGTATCCTGTGCCAGGGCTTGGGCCACAGGTCGTCCTGGAAGATGTGGAAGGGATCCTGAGCTCCTGAGGTTGTCTGGTGATGAGTGGAGGTAGTCCTGGGCCGAGCCTAAGGACCTACAGACTTCAGCAGGTGGCAGGTAGAACCTGGGCCTTCCCTGGGGCCCGGCTCTTGGGCAGAGCTTCAGTTGCAGCAGGGGTCGGCCCGTGGCTGGATGGAAGGTGGTGTACCCTGGGCATGGTTGCCAGGCAGGTGGGCGAGGCCTTCCTGAGCCAAGCGGAAGCTACGGCGGCAATCTGGCGGGGGCAGGATGAACTCGGACCTACCCTGTGCCCAGGCTCCCTTGCAATTCTGGCAAAGTGAATCTGGCTGGAGTCTCAGCTCTGGCAGGCAGGGGTCAGCAGGTGGCTGCATGGATCAAGGCCCCTCTAGAACTCCCGCGCAGGTGGAAGAGGCTGATCAGGGCAGAGCGGTGAGCTAGAGAAGAGGTCAGCCAGTGGTGGCATGGACCCTGGCTTACCCTGAGAAGGAGCTCCCTGCAGTTCAGCTGGGCGGATCAGGCCTGGGCCTGGGCCTGACCTGCGCAAGGGTCTGCAGGTGGCCGGATGGAACTTGGCTTACCCTTGCCCAGGCTCCTGAGCAGCTGGCTTGGCTGATCTGGCAGGAGCCTGAGCTCCGGAAGGTATTCCCTGTGGCCAGAGGTGATCGTGGGTCTGGCCTGAGCTCTGTTGCGGGTCAGCCTGTGGCAGGATGGAGCCAGGCCTACCTTGGGCCAGGCTCCCCTGCCTGACAGAGAGGCTGACCTGGGCTGGGGCTGAACTCTAGCAGGTGTCTTCCGGTAGGCAGAGTCAGTGCAGGGCGGAGCCTGAGCTCCGGCGGGCCCCGGACAGTGGGCGGAGTCATTCCTGGGCTGAGTTGGAGTTCCAGCCGGGCTCAGCCTGAGGCGGGATGGCCCCGTGACTACCCTCTGCCCAAGCTGGCCTGGAGTTCAGCAGGGCGGATCAGGCCTGGGCCTGATCTGCACCGGGGCCCCCTGGTGGTGGGATGGAACTGTGCTTACCCTTGCCCAGGCTTCTGCGCAGCAGGACCTGGCTGATCAGCTAGGAGCCTGAGCTCAGGGAAAGTAGGCGGAGTCAGTGCAGAGCTGATCCCGAGCTCCGCTGGGCCACTGACAGGGGGCGGAGTCATTCCTGGACCCAGCCTGAGCCCCAGCAGGGCTTCAGCCTGAGGCAGGAGCTACCTTTGACTACCATTTGCCTCCTCATGTCTTCCTGGGAGGTCTGGGCCAATCTGAGCTCCCAAGGATGTTTGCTGATGAGTGAAAACAGTTTTCCTCTGTTGGACATCCCTGAGGACTCCTCAGCACAGGAAGAAGGACAAGGCTGTTGCAACCAGCGCGACCAAACCTGACATTCCAGCTAGGGGTCAGGACAGAGAATCAGCAGATCATCAACACACTCCGGAAACCAGGGATGCTGTGATGGTACGCAGAAGCCCACAGGTATGCTCGGGCTCAGTCCGCCAGCCAAAAATCCTTGTGAACAGGAGGACCGTAAAGAACCCTACGTGGCTAACGAAAGGCAGACTATTTAGGAAAAACTCGGTCCACCAGATTGGTGTTGACTCAGGAAAGAAGACAATGATGACAGGAGCATGTGGATGCACAGATTCATGTGTCTTGTGTGTTAAGAAGAAAGGGCTTGAACCTGGTGTCCTGTCACATGGAGGCTGAGGCAGAAGGATTATGAGTTCAAAGCCGGCATCAGCAACTTAGCAAGGCCATTAGCAATTCAGTGAGGCTCTGACTGCAAATTAAATACAAAAAAAAAAAAAAAAAAAAAAAAAAGGGGCTAGGGATGGGGCTTGGTGGTTAAGCATCCCAGGGCTCCATCCCCAATAAAATGAAAATAAATCATGTGGTTGAACCCAGAGAGGAAGATCCCACTGAAATACATTCAAATAGCTATATGCAACATTCAGATATTGTTCTCCTAAGTCTTTGAGTTCTAAGTCAATAAAACTATGAAAATAAAGAATCACATCCTAATAGGTAAAGTGTATTCTTTCAGAGAGAGGCCAGTGTTGACCAGCTATCTACTTTCCTCATTTCAATTTCTATAAGATCTTACTTCCCGAAGGTATCATGAGAGAAAACAAGGTATAAAGTCATGTTGCAAAGTTAGGTCACAAAAGTATACATGTGTGAGTTGTGTGTGTGTGTGTGTGTGTGTGTGTGTGTGTGTGTGTTTAAATTTCTTATTTGGTACCAGGGATGGAAATTCAGAGGCACTCAACCACTGAGCCGTATCCCAAGCCCTATTTTGTATTTCATTTGGAGACAGGGTCTCCTCTGACTGAGTTGCTTAGTGCCTCACAGTTCCTGAGGCTTGGTTGGAACTTGAAATCCTCCAGCCTCAATCCCCCAAGGCATAGGCCATCATGCCCAACACCAAAGTACCATTTTGGAAAAATAAAAGGAGTCAGGGATTTAGCACAAGAGGTATTCCTCACACAGTGAATTGTAAACTCTGAAGGGTGGCAACTGGGAACAGCGTGACAGGACTCAAAAGAGAGATCAGGAAAGACTTGCATAGATAAAACATTTGATAACATCACAAAGGTCACATTTCCATTATTTGGAGAAAGACATATGGTTCCATAAAAGGTAGTGGGAACATTGTGAAGATGCCTAATGATGTAGTTAAGAACATGAAATCCAATCCCTCTCTCAATCTTTCCATCGAAAAGAACTCCAGATGCTCTGATACACTCAATGTATAAATCATCAAAGTCCAGGAACAAAATAAATGAATGTTTACACAGTGGAGGAGGATTTCTAAACCTCAGTGTGGAAAGCAGGAAGGCAAAGTTGGTTACCAATGCGAGTTTTGTATGTATATGGAGGTGTAGTGTGTGTGGACATGTACACACATACACCAGCACACATTGCTCTTGTACTTTGGTGGCGTTCAAATAAATCTTGGAAATAATCCAATTCATACAGACAGGAAGTAGAACGGTGCTTACTGGGCTGAGTTTCAGGGAAAAGTAGCAAGAGAGTATTTAATGAGGACAGGTTGAATCTGTGAGTAGAAAAGTCCTGGGGATGGACAAATGATAGTGATGGCTGTATCATTAGGAGATTCTCTTTGGTGCCATAGAACCATAGTCCTTTATCAAAAGTGAACATGTTAAATGTCTCATATCGAGAACATGTACAACTGCAACTGTGTTAATTTTGTTTTTCAAATACCACGTCTACTCTTTTTTTTTAGGATTGTTTTTCTTAGTTGTTGATAGATCTTTATTTTATTTCTTTCTGAAAGGTGCCCAGAAAGGAAGACCTTGGAGGCAAATGTGCTTCGGCTGAGCTGCAGTCCCAGCCCAAGTGGTAACTTACAAAAAAAGAGTGTCTCAGTTATAATCCCACAAGGAATCTGTTGAAAGATACGTAAAAGTACTTTTTTGAAAGAGAGAGAGAGAGAGAGAGAAAAAAACTCTGACCCTCGGACTTTTTTAGTTTCCAGCGGACACAACATGTTTGGTGGTAGGTGGGGCTGAGGATCGAACCCGGTTCTCCGGTTCTCCCGGTTCTCCCGCGCGAGAGGCGAGGGCGCTACCGCTTGAGCCATATCGCCGCGACCTGTCAAAGGGTTTTGAAGACATAAAACCTCAGCCCGCATGGGGTTGAGGCTCACTGGTAGAGTGCTTGGTAGCATAGGAGAGGCTCTGGGTTTGATCCTCAGCACCACCTCAAAATAAATAAATAAATAAAATCATTGGCTCCAAATACATCCCCCACTGCTCCCCCCCCCAAAAAAAAAACCTTTTAAAAATATATGAAAATCATGTCAAATGATTACAATGGACCACATCAGGGTATAAGAAAAAACTTTGCCACAGTAACAATGAATGACTTCTTGAAATTGAAATTGAAATTCTTGGGCTAAAGATAGGCATGCACTTTAAATTTTGGCATATTTTCTGAAACTTCTCTACAGAAGTGTTATGGCGACTTTGCATTTCAGTTCTCACAACTTGACAATCCATTTTCCAACACTGTTGAGATTCGGTGTTCTCCCTCTCTTTATTCTTTGTATTTGACAGGCCAAAACACACATGTACTTTGTGTTTCCTTTGGATTACTAGATTGTGACGTGGAAAGACCTCTGGATCTTTGGTATGTCATCTTCAAAACAGTCCATATTGGGTTTTCCCATTTTTCTCAGTGATTTGTTTCTCCTCATTGACTTGTAGGAGCTAGGTATGTGATGAAGCTCTGGTGAGCTGTGCAGACACCCAAAGGCACATCACCAAAATACTGTTTTCTAGCAACTGGCAACAGTTTTGCCTCTTGCTTGGAGCCCTTTGGCGGAGTGTGAATTCGGATTCTTCTTATCCATTTGCAATGGAAGCCACGAGTTCTCCAAGGCTCCTGTGGGCAGAAGTGGTCCTGGGTAGAGCATGGACTCAGGCTGGGTTCCAATGTGGCAGGATGAACCCAGGCCTATACTGGGCCCTGGCTCCATTCCAGGTTGGCAAGGCGGATCTTGGCCAAGCCTGAGCTCCCGCAGAGGTCGGCCGGTGGCGGTAGGGACCGGTGGTATCCTGTGCCAGGGCTTGGGCCACAGGTCGTCCTGGAAGATGTGGAAGGGATCCTGAGCTCCTGAGGTTGTCTGGTGATGAGTGGAGGTAGTCCTGGGCCGAGCCTAAGGACCTACAGACTTCAGCAGGTGGCAGGTAGAACCTGGGCCTTCCCTGGGGCCCGGCTCTTGGGCAGAGCTTCAGTTGCAGCAGGGGTCGGCCCGTGGCTGGATGGAAGGTGGTGTACCCTGGGCATGGTTGCCAGGCAGGTGGGCGAGGCCTTCCTGAGCCAAGCGGAAGCTACGGCGGCAATCTGGCGGGGGCAGGATGAACTCGGACCTACCCTGTGCCCAGGCTCCCTTGCAATTCTGGCAAAGTGAATCTGGCTGGAGTCTCAGCTCTGGCAGGCAGGGGTCAGCAGGTGGCTGCATGGATCAAGGCCCCTCTAGAACTCCCGCGCAGGTGGAAGAGGCTGATCAGGGCAGAGCGGTGAGCTAGAGAAGAGGTCAGCCAGTGGTGGCATGGACCCTGGCTTACCCTGAGAAGGAGCTCCCTGCAGTTCAGCTGGGCGGATCAGGCCTGGGCCTGGGCCTGACCTGCGCAAGGGTCTGCAGGTGGCCGGATGGAACTTGGCTTACCCTTGCCCAGGCTCCTGAGCAGCTGGCTTGGCTGATCTGGCAGGAGCCTGAGCTCCGGAAGGTATTCCCTGTGGCCAGAGGTGATCGTGGGTCTGGCCTGAGCTCTGTTGCGGGTCAGCCTGTGGCAGGATGGAGCCAGGCCTACCTTGGGCCAGGCTCCCCTGCCTGACAGAGAGGCTGACCTGGGCTGGGGCTGAACTCTAGCAGGTGTCTTCCGGTAGGCAGAGTCAGTGCAGGGCGGAGCCTGAGCTCCGGCGGGCCCCGGACAGTGGGCGGAGTCATTCCTGGGCTGAGTTGGAGTTCCAGCCGGGCTCAGCCTGAGGCGGGATGGCCCCGTGACTACCCTCTGCCCAAGCTGGCCTGGAGTTCAGCAGGGCGGATCAGGCCTGGGCCTGATCTGCACCGGGGCCCCCTGGTGGTGGGATGGAACTGTGCTTACCCTTGCCCAGGCTTCTGCGCAGCAGGACCTGGCTGATCAGCTAGGAGCCTGAGCTCAGGGAAAGTAGGCGGAGTCAGTGCAGAGCTGATCCCGAGCTCCGCTGGGCCACTGACAGGGGGCGGAGTCATTCCTGGACCCAGCCTGAGCCCCAGCAGGGCTTCAGCCTGAGGCAGGAGCTACCTTTGACTACCATTTGCCTCCTCATGTCTTCCTGGGAGGTCTGGGCCAATCTGAGCTCCCAAGGATGTTTGCTGATGAGTGAAAACAGTTTTCCTCTGTTGGACATCCCTGAGGACTCCTCAGCACAGGAAGAAGGACAAGGCTGTTGCAACCAGCGCGACCAAACCTGACATTCCAGCTAGGGGTCAGGACAGAGAATCAGCAGATCATCAACACACTCCGGAAACCAGGGATGCTGTGATGGTACGCAGAAGCCCACAGGTATGCTCGGGCTCAGTCCGCCAGCCAAAAATCCTTGTGAACAGGAGGACCGTAAAGAACCCTACGTGGCTAACGAAAGGCAGACTATTTAGGAAAAACTCGGTCCACCAGATTGGTGTTGACTCAGGAAAGAAGACAATGATGACAGGAGCATGTGGATGCACAGATTCATGTGTCTTGTGTGTTAAGAAGAAAGGGCTTGAACCTGGTGTCCTGTCACATGGAGGCTGAGGCAGAAGGATTATGAGTTCAAAGCCGGCATCAGCAACTTAGCAAGGCCATTAGCAATTCAGTGAGGCTCTGACTGCAAATTAAATACAAAAAAAAAAAAAAAAAAAAAAAAAAGGGGCTAGGGATGGGGCTTGGTGGTTAAGCATCCCAGGGCTCCATCCCCAATAAAATGAAAATAAATCATGTGGTTGAACCCAGAGAGGAAGATCCCACTGAAATACATTCAAATAGCTATATGCAACATTCAGATATTGTTCTCCTAAGTCTTTGAGTTCTAAGTCAATAAAACTATGAAAATAAAGAATCACATCCTAATAGGTAAAGTGTATTCTTTCAGAGAGAGGCCAGTGTTGACCAGCTATCTACTTTCCTCATTTCAATTTCTATAAGATCTTACTTCCCGAAGGTATCATGAGAGAAAACAAGGTATAAAGTCATGTTGCAAAGTTAGGTCACAAAAGTATACATGTGTGAGTTGTGTGTGTGTGTGTGTGTGTGTGTGTGTGTGTGTGTTTAAATTTCTTATTTGGTACCAGGGATGGAAATTCAGAGGCACTCAACCACTGAGCCGTATCCCAAGCCCTATTTTGTATTTCATTTGGAGACAGGGTCTCCTCTGACTGAGTTGCTTAGTGCCTCACAGTTCCTGAGGCTTGGTTGGAACTTGAAATCCTCCAGCCTCAATCCCCCAAGGCATAGGCCATCATGCCCAACACCAAAGTACCATTTTGGAAAAATAAAAGGAGTCAGGGATTTAGCACAAGAGGTATTCCTCACACAGTGAATTGTAAACTCTGAAGGGTGGCAACTGGGAACAGCGTGACAGGACTCAAAAGAGAGATCAGGAAAGACTTGCATAGATAAAACATTTGATAACATCACAAAGGTCACATTTCCATTATTTGGAGAAAGACATATGGTTCCATAAAAGGTAGTGGGAACATTGTGAAGATGCCTAATGATGTAGTTAAGAACATGAAATCCAATCCCTCTCTCAATCTTTCCATCGAAAAGAACTCCAGATGCTCTGATACACTCAATGTATAAATCATCAAAGTCCAGGAACAAAATAAATGAATGTTTACACAGTGGAGGAGGATTTCTAAACCTCAGTGTGGAAAGCAGGAAGGCAAAGTTGGTTACCAATGCGAGTTTTGTATGTATATGGAGGTGTAGTGTGTGTGGACATGTACACACATACACCAGCACACATTGCTCTTGTACTTTGGTGGCGTTCAAATAAATCTTGGAAATAATCCAATTCATACAGACAGGAAGTAGAACGGTGCTTACTGGGCTGAGTTTCAGGGAAAAGTAGCAAGAGAGTATTTAATGAGGACAGGTTGAATCTGTGAGTAGAAAAGTCCTGGGGATGGACAAATGATAGTGATGGCTGTATCATTAGGAGATTCTCTTTGGTGCCATAGAACCATAGTCCTTTATCAAAAGTGAACATGTTAAATGTCTCATATCGAGAACATGTACAACTGCAACTGTGTTAATTTTGTTTTTCAAATACCACGTCTACTCTTTTTTTTTAGGATTGTTTTTCTTAGTTGTTGATAGATCTTTATTTTATTTCTTTCTGAAAGGTGCCCAGAAAGGAAGACCTTGGAGGCAAATGTGCTTCGGCTGAGCTGCAGTCCCAGCCCAAGTGGTAACTTACAAAAAAAGAGTGTCTCAGTTATAATCCCACAAGGAATCTGTTGAAAGATACGTAAAAGTACTTTTTTGAAAGAGAGAGAGAGAGAGAGAGAAAAAAACTCTGACCCTCGGACTTTTTTAGTTTCCAGCGGACACAACATGTTTGGTGGTAGGTGGGGCTGAGGATCGAACCCGGTTCTCCGGTTCTCCCGGTTCTCCCGCGCGAGAGGCGAGGGCGCTACCGCTTGAGCCATATCGCCGCGACCTGTCAAAGGGTTTTGAAGACATAAAACCTCAGCCCGCATGGGGTTGAGGCTCACTGGTAGAGTGCTTGGTAGCATAGGAGAGGCTCTGGGTTTGATCCTCAGCACCACCTCAAAATAAATAAATAAATAAAATCATTGGCTCCAAATACATCCCCCACTGCTCCCCCCCCCAAAAAAAAAACCTTTTAAAAATATATGAAAATCATGTCAAATGATTACAATGGACCACATCAGGGTATAAGAAAAAACTTTGCCACAGTAACAATGAATGACTTCTTGAAATTGAAATTGAAATTCTTGGGCTAAAGATAGGCATGCACTTTAAATTTTGGCATATTTTCTGAAACTTCTCTACAGAAGTGTTATGGCGACTTTGCATTTCAGTTCTCACAACTTGACAATCCATTTTCCAACACTGTTGAGATTCGGTGTTCTCCCTCTCTTTATTCTTTGTATTTGACAGGCCAAAACACACATGTACTTTGTGTTTCCTTTGGATTACTAGATTGTGACGTGGAAAGACCTCTGGATCTTTGGTATGTCATCTTCAAAACAGTCCATATTGGGTTTTCCCATTTTTCTCAGTGATTTGTTTCTCCTCATTGACTTGTAGGAGCTAGGTATGTGATGAAGCTCTGGTGAGCTGTGCAGACACCCAAAGGCACATCACCAAAATACTGTTTTCTAGCAACTGGCAACAGTTTTGCCTCTTGCTTGGAGCCCTTTGGCGGAGTGTGAATTCGGATTCTTCTTATCCATTTGCAATGGAAGCCACGAGTTCTCCAAGGCTCCTGTGGGCAGAAGTGGTCCTGGGTAGAGCATGGACTCAGGCTGGGTTCCAATGTGGCAGGATGAACCCAGGCCTATACTGGGCCCTGGCTCCATTCCAGGTTGGCAAGGCGGATCTTGGCCAAGCCTGAGCTCCCGCAGAGGTCGGCCGGTGGCGGTAGGGACCGGTGGTATCCTGTGCCAGGGCTTGGGCCACAGGTCGTCCTGGAAGATGTGGAAGGGATCCTGAGCTCCTGAGGTTGTCTGGTGATGAGTGGAGGTAGTCCTGGGCCGAGCCTAAGGACCTACAGACTTCAGCAGGTGGCAGGTAGAACCTGGGCCTTCCCTGGGGCCCGGCTCTTGGGCAGAGCTTCAGTTGCAGCAGGGGTCGGCCCGTGGCTGGATGGAAGGTGGTGTACCCTGGGCATGGTTGCCAGGCAGGTGGGCGAGGCCTTCCTGAGCCAAGCGGAAGCTACGGCGGCAATCTGGCGGGGGCAGGATGAACTCGGACCTACCCTGTGCCCAGGCTCCCTTGCAATTCTGGCAAAGTGAATCTGGCTGGAGTCTCAGCTCTGGCAGGCAGGGGTCAGCAGGTGGCTGCATGGATCAAGGCCCCTCTAGAACTCCCGCGCAGGTGGAAGAGGCTGATCAGGGCAGAGCGGTGAGCTAGAGAAGAGGTCAGCCAGTGGTGGCATGGACCCTGGCTTACCCTGAGAAGGAGCTCCCTGCAGTTCAGCTGGGCGGATCAGGCCTGGGCCTGGGCCTGACCTGCGCAAGGGTCTGCAGGTGGCCGGATGGAACTTGGCTTACCCTTGCCCAGGCTCCTGAGCAGCTGGCTTGGCTGATCTGGCAGGAGCCTGAGCTCCGGAAGGTATTCCCTGTGGCCAGAGGTGATCGTGGGTCTGGCCTGAGCTCTGTTGCGGGTCAGCCTGTGGCAGGATGGAGCCAGGCCTACCTTGGGCCAGGCTCCCCTGCCTGACAGAGAGGCTGACCTGGGCTGGGGCTGAACTCTAGCAGGTGTCTTCCGGTAGGCAGAGTCAGTGCAGGGCGGAGCCTGAGCTCCGGCGGGCCCCGGACAGTGGGCGGAGTCATTCCTGGGCTGAGTTGGAGTTCCAGCCCGGCTCAGCCTGAGGCGGGATGGCCCCGTGACTACCCTCTGCCCAAGCTGGCCTGGAGTTCAGCAGGGCGGATCAGGCCTGGGCCTGATCTGCACCGGGGCCCCCTGGTGGTGGGATGGAACTGTGCTTACCCTTGCCCAGGCTTCTGCGCAGCAGGACCTGGCTGATCAGCTAGGAGCCTGAGCTCAGGGAAAGTAGGCGGAGTCAGTGCAGAGCTGATCCCGAGCTCCGCTGGGCCACTGACAGGGGGCGGAGTCATTCCTGGACCCAGCCTGAGCCCCAGCAGGGCTTCAGCCTGAGGCAGGAGCTACCTTTGACTACCATTTGCCTCCTCATGTCTTCCTGGGAGGTCTGGGCCAATCTGAGCTCCCAAGGATGTTTGCTGATGAGTGAAAACAGTTTTCCTCTGTTGGACATCCCTGAGGACTCCTCAGCACAGGAAGAAGGACAAGGCTGTTGCAACCAGCGCGACCAAACCTGACATTCCAGCTAGGGGTCAGGACAGAGAATCAGCAGATCATCAACACACTCCGGAAACCAGGGATGCTGTGATGGTACGCAGAAGCCCACAGGTATGCTCGGGCTCAGTCCGCCAGCCAAAAATCCTTGTGAACAGGAGGACCGTAAAGAACCCTACGTGGCTAACGAAAGGCAGACTATTTAGGAAAAACTCGGTCCACCAGATTGGTGTTGACTCAGGAAAGAAGACAATGATGACAGGAGCATGTGGATGCACAGATTCATGTGTCTTGTGTGTTAAGAAGAAAGGGCTTGAACCTGGTGTCCTGTCACATGGAGGCTGAGGCAGAAGGATTATGAGTTCAAAGCCGGCATCAGCAACTTAGCAAGGCCATTAGCAATTCAGTGAGGCTCTGACTGCAAATTAAATACAAAAAAAAAAAAAAAAAAAAGGGGCTAGGGATGGGGCTTGGTGGTTAAGCATCCCAGGGCTCCATCCCCAATAAAATGAAAATAAATCATGTGGTTGAACCCAGAGAGGAAGATCCCACTGAAATACATTCAAATAGCTATATGCAACATTCAGATATTGTTCTCCTAAGTCTTTGAGTTCTAAGTCAATAAAACTATGAAAATAAAGAATCACATCCTAATAGGTAAAGTGTATTCTTTCAGAGAGAGGCCAGTGTTGACCAGCTATCTACTTTCCTCATTTCAATTTCTATAAGATCTTACTTCCCGAAGGTATCATGAGAGAAAACAAGGTATAAAGTCATGTTGCAAAGTTAGGTCACAAAAGTATACATG
>NW_027517685.1:0-40684 GCF_048772815.1 Callospermophilus lateralis
CAGTAACAGTTTGAATTTTTGGGTTTCACTCTGTTTTCTCCTACAGAGATAGCTGTGTTTGGAATTCTAAATCAAACACGGTTTGTGCTAGCTCCTTGAAACTTGACCAAATGAACTAGTTCTAAGTTCTATCTCTATGGTTTGTTTCCTCTTGAAGTACCCCATGCAGAGACTGGGGAAAAACACTTTCGTTTGAAAGGGGTTGCCAAGCTTCCAAAAAACTACTAGTTTGCTGAAATCTCAGCAAACATTTTTTCACCAAATCTTGATGATACTTGGTGGTAATGTTCAGTTCACTAAGCCCACTTGGCTGCCCAATTTTCACTCTTCTAGGTTCAAGCGTTCGTTTCCAGTAACAGTTTGAATTTTTAGGTTTCACTCTGTTTTCTCCTACATAGATACTGTGTTTGGAATTCTAAATCAAACACGGTTTGTGCTCGCTCCTTGAAACTTGACCAAATGAAGTAGTTCTAAGTTCTATCTCTATGGTTTGTTTCCTCTTGAAGTACCCCATGCAGAGACTGGCGGAAAACACTTTCGTTTGAAAGGGGTTGCCAAGCTTCCAAAAAACTACTAGTTTGCTGAAATCTCAGCAAACATTTTTTCACCAAATCTTGATGATACTTGGTGGTAATGATCAGTTCACTAAGCCCACTTGGCTGCCCAATTTTTATTCTTCTAGGTTGAAGCATTCATTTCCAGTAACAGTTTTAATTTTTAGGTTTCACTCTGTTTTCTCCTACATAGATAGCTGTGTTTGGAATTCTAAATCAAACACGGTTTGTGCTAGCTCCTTGAAACTTGACCAAATGAAGTAGTTCTAAGTTCTATCTCTATGGTTTGTTTCCTCTTGAAGTACCCCATGCAGAGACTGGGGAAAAACACTTTCGTTGGAAAGGGGTTGCCAAGCTTCCAAAAAACTACTAGTTTGCTGAAATCTCAGCAAACATTTTTTCACCAAATCTTGATGATACTTGGTGGTAATGATCAGTTCACTAAGGCACTTGGCTGCCCAATTTTCACTCTTCTAGGTTCAAGCGTTCGTTTCCAGTAACAGTTTGAATTTTTAGGTTTCACTCTGTTTTCTCCTACATAGATAGCTGTGTTTGGAATTCTAAATCAAACACGGTTTGTGCTAGCTCCTTGAAACTTGACCAAATGAAGTAGTTCTAAGTTTTATCTCTATGGTTTGTTTCCTCTTGAAGTACCCCATGCAGAGACTGGCGAAAAAACACTTTCGTTTGAAAGGGGTTGCCAAGCTTCCAAAAAACTTCTAGTTTGCTGAAATCTCAGCAAACTTTTTTTCACCAAATCTTGATGATACTTGGTGGTAATGATCAGTTCACTAATCCCACTTGGCTGCCCAATTTTTATTCTTCTAGGTTGAAGCATTCGTTTCCAGTAACAGTTTGAATTTTTAGGTTTCACTCTGTTTTCTCCTACAGAGATAGCTGTGTTTGGAATTCTAAATCAAACACGGTTTGTGCTAGCTCCTTGAAACTTGACCAAATGAAGTAGTTATAAGTTCTATCTCTATGGTTTGTTTCCTCTTGAAGTACCCCATGCAGAGACTGGCAAAAAACACTTTCGTTTGAAAGGGGTTGCCAAGCTTCCAAAAAATTACTAGTGCTGAAATCTCAGCAAACATTTTTTCACCAAATCTTGATGATACTTGGTGGTAATGATCAGTTCACTAAGCCAACTTTGCTGCCCAATTTTTATTCTTCCATGTTGAAGAATTCGTTTCAAGTAACAGTTTGAATTTTTAGGTTTCACTCTCTTTTCTCCTACATAGATAGCTGTGTTTGGATTTCTAAATCAAACACGGTTGGGCTAGCTCCTTGAAACTTGACCAAATGAAGTAGTTCTAAGTTCTATCTCTATGGTTTGTTTCCTCTTGAAGTACCCCATGCAGAGACTGGCGAAAAACTCTTTCTTTTGAAAGGGGTTGCCAAGCTTCCAAAAAACTACTAGTTTGCTGAAATCTCAGCAAACATTTTTTCACCAAATCTTGATGATACTTGCTGGTAATGATCAGTTCACTAAGTCCACTTGGCTGCCCATTTTTCACTCTTCTAGGTTCAAGCGTTCGTTTACAGTAACAGTTTGAATTTTTAGGTTTCACTCTGTTTTCTCCTATATAGATACTGTGTTTGGAATTCTAAATCAAACACGATTTGTGCTAGCTCCTTGAAACTTGACCAAATGAAGTAGTTCTAAGTTCTATCTCTATGGTTTGTTTCCTCTTGAAGTACCCCATGCAGAGACTGGCGGAAAACACTTTCGTTTGAAAGGGGTTGCCAAGCCTCCAAAAAACTACTAGTTTGCTGAAATCTCAGCAAACATTTTTTCACCAAACCTTGATGATACTTGGTGGTAATGATCAGTTCACTAAGCCCACTTGGCTTCCCAATTTTCACTCTTCTAGGTTCAAGCGTTCGTTTAAAGTAACTGTTTGAATTTTTAGGTTTCACTCTGTTTTCTCCTACATAGATAGCTGTGTTTGGAATTCTAAATCAAACAAGGTTTGTGCTAGCTCCTTGAAACTTGACCAAATGAAGTAGTTCTAAGTTCTATCTCTATGGTTTGTTTCCTCTTGAAGTACCCCATGCAGAGACTGGCGAAAAACACTTTCGTTTGAAAGGGGTTGCCAAGCTTCCAAAAAACTACTAGTTTGCTGAAATCTCAGCAAACATTTTTTCACCAAATCTTGATGATACTTGGTGGTAATGATCAGTTCACTAATCCCACTTGGCTGCCCAATTTTTATTCTTCTATGTTGAAGCATTCGTTTCCAGTAACAGTTTGAATTTTTAGGTTTCACTCTGTTTTCTCCTACAGAGATAGCTGTGTTTGGAATTCTAAATCAAACACGGTTGTGCTAGCTCCTTGAAACTTGACCAAATGAAGTAGTTCTAAGTTCTATCTCTATGGTTTGTTTCCTCTTGAAGTACCCCATGCAGAGCCTGGCGAAAAACACTTTCGTTTGAAAGGGGTTGCCAAGCTTCCAAAAATCTACTAGTTTGCTGAAATCTCAGCAAATATTTTTTCACCAAATCTTGATGTTACTTGGTGGTAATGATCAGTTCACTAAGACCACTTGGCTGCCCAATTTTCACTCTTCTAGGTTCAAGCATTCGTTTCCAGTAACAGTTTGAATTTTTAGGTTTCACTCTGTTTTCTTCTATATAGATAGCTGTGTTTGGAATTCTAAATCAAACACGGTTTGTGCTAGCTCCTTGAAACTTGACCAAATGAAGTAGTTCTAAGTTCTATCTCTATGGTTTGTTTCCTCTTGAAGTACCCCATGCAGAGACTGGCGAAAAACACTTTCGTTTGAAAGGGGTTTCCAAGCTTCCAAAAAATTACTAGTGCTGAAATCTCAGCAAACATTTTTTCACCAAATCTTGATGATACTTGGTGGTAATGATCAGTTCACTAAGCCGACTTTGCTGCCCAATTTTTATTCTTCCATGTTGAAGAATTCGTTTCAAGTAACAGTTTGAATTTTTAGGTTTCACTCTGTTTTCTCCTACAGAGATAGCTGTGTTTGGAATTCTAAATCAAACACGGTTGGGCTAGCTCCTTGAAACTTGACCAAATGAAGTAGTTCTAAGTTCTATCTCTATGGTTTGTTTCCTCTTGAAGTACCCCATGCAGAGACTGGCGAAAAACTCTTTCTTTTGAAAGGGGTTGCCAAGCTTCCAAAAAACTACTAGTTTGCTGAAATCTCAGCAAACATTTTTTCACCAAATCTTGATGATACTTGCTGGTAATGATCAGTTCACTAAGCCCACTTGGCTGCCCATTTTTCACTCTTCTAGGTTCAAGCGTTCGTTTCCAGTAACAGTTTGAATTTTTAGGTTTCACTCTGTTTTCTCCTACATAGATACTGTGTTTGGAATTCTAAATCAAACACGATTTGTGCTAGCTCCTTGAAACTTGACCAAATGAAGTAGTTCTAAGTTCTATCTCTATGGTTTGTTTCCTCTTGAAGTACCCCATGCAGAGACTGGCGGAAAACACTTTCGTTTGAAAGGGGTTGCCAAGCTTCCAAAAAACTACTAGTTTGCTGAAATCTCAGCAAACATTTTTTCACCAAACCTTGATGTACTTGGTGGTAATGATCAGTTCACTAAGCCCACTTGGCTTCCCAATTTTCACTCTTCTAGGTTCAAGCGTTCGTTTAAAGTAACAGTTTGAATTTTTAGGTTTCACTCTGTTTTCTCCTACATAGATAGCTGTGTTTGGAATTCTAAATCAAACAAGGTTTGTGCTAGCTCCTTGAAACTTGACCAAAAGAAGTAGTTCTAAGTTCTATCTCTATGGTTTGTTTCCTCTTGAAGTACCCCATGCAGAGACTGGCGAAAAACACTTTCGTTTGAAAGGGGTTGCCAAGCTTCCAAAAAACTACTAGTTTGCTGAAATCTCAGCAAACATTTTTTCACCAAATCTTGATGATACTTGGTGGTAATGATCAGTTCACTAATCCCACTTGGCTGCCCAATTTTTATTCTTCTATGTTGAAGCATTCGTTTCCAGTAACAGTTTGAATTTTTAGGTTTCACTCTGTTTTCTCCTACAGAGATAGCTGTGTTTGGAATTCTAAATCAAACACGGTTGTGCTAGCTCCTTGAAACTTGACCTAATGAAGTAGTTCTAAGTTCTATCTCTATGGTTTGTTTCCTCTTGAAGTACCCCATGCAGAGCCTGGCGAAAAACACTTTCGTTTGAAAGGGGTTGCCAAGCTTCCAAAAATCTACTAGTTTGCTGAAATCTCAGCAAATATTTTTTCACCAAATCTTGATGATACTTGGTCGTAATGATCAGTTCACTAAGCCCACTTGGCTGCCCAATTTTCACTCTTCTAGGTTCAAGCATTCGTTTCCAGTAACAGTTTGAATTTTTAGGTTTCACTCTGTTTTCTTCTATATAGATAGCTGTGTTTGGAATTCTAAATCAAACACGGTTTGTGCTAGCTCCTTGAAACTTGACCAAATGAAGTAGTTCTAAGTTCTATCTCTATGGTTTGTTTCCTCTTGAAGTACCCCATGCAGCGACTGGCAAAAAACACTTTGGTTTGAAAGGGGTTGCCAAGCTTCCAAAAAACTACTAGTTTGCCGAAATATCAGCAAACATTTTTTCACCAAATCTTGATGATACTTGGTGGTAATGATCAGTTCACTAAGCCCACTTGGCTGCCCAATTTTTATTCTTCTACGTTGAAGCATTCGTTTCCAGTAACAATTTGAATTTCTAGGTTTCACTCTGTTTTCTCCTACATAGATAGCTGTGTTTGGAATTCTAAATCAAACACGGTTTGTGCTAGCTCCTTGAAACTTGACCAAATGAAGTAGTTCTAAGTTCTATCTCTATGGTTTGTTTCCTCTTGATGTACCCCATGCAGAGACTGGCGAAAAACACTCTCGTTTGAAAGGGGTTGTGAAGCTTCCAAAAAATTACTAGTGCTGAAATCTCAGCAAACATTTTTTCACCAAATCTTGATGATACTTGGTGGTAATGATCAGTTCACTAAGCCGACTTTGCTGCCCAATTTTTATTCTTCCATGTTGAAGAATTCGTTTCAAGTAACAGTTTGAATTTTTAGGTTTCACTCTCTTTTCTCCTACATAGATAGCTGTGTTTGGATTTCTAAATCAAACACGGTTGGGCTAGCTCCTTGACACTTGACCAAATGAAGTAGTTCTAAGTTCTACCTCTATGGTTTGTTTCCTCTTGAAGTACCCCATGCAGAGACTTGCGAAAAACTCTTTCTTTTGAAAGGGGTTGCCAAGCTTCCAAAAAACTACTAGATTGCTGAAATCTCAGCAAACATTTTTTAACCAAATCTTGATGATACTTGGTGGTAATGATCAGTTCACTAAGCCAACTTGGCTGCCCAATTTTTATTCTTCTAGGTTGAAGCATTCGTTTCCAGTAACAGTTTTAATTTTTAGGTTTCACTCTGTTTTCTCCTACATAGATATCTGTGTTTGGAATTCTAAATCAAACACGGTTTGTGCTAGCTCCTTGAAACTTGACCAAATGAAGTAGTTCTATGTTCTATCTCTATGGTTTGTTTCCTCTTGAAGTACCCCATGCAGAGACTGGGGAAAAACACTTTCGTTGGAAAGGGGTTGCCAAGCTTCCAAAAAACTACTAGTTTGCTGAAATCTCAGCAAACATTTTTTCACCAAATCTTGATGATACTTGGTGGTAATGATCAGTTCACTAAGCCCACTTGGCTGCCCAATTTTCACTCTTCTAGGTTCAAGCGTTCGTTTCCAGTAAGAGTTTGAATTTTTAGGATTCACTCTGTTTTCTCCTACATACATAGCTGTGTTTGGAATTCTAAATCAAACACGGTTCGTGCGAGCTCCTTGAAACTTGACCAAATGAAGTAGTTCTAAGTTCTATCTCTATGGTTTGTTTCCTCTTGAAGTACCCCAGCAGAGACTGGCGAAAAACACTTTCGTTTGAAAGGGGTTGCCAAGCTTCCAAAAAACTTCTAGTTTGCTGAAATCTCAGCAAACTTTTTTTCACCAAATCTTGATGATACTTGGTGGTAATGATCAGTTCACTAATCCCACTTGGCTGCCCAATTTTTATTCTTCTAGGTTGAAGCATTCGTTTCCAGTAACAGTTTGAATTTTTAGGTTTCACTCTGTTTTCTCCTACAGAGATAGCTGTGTTTGGAATTCTAAATCAAACACGGTTGTGCAAGCTCCTTGAAACTTGACCAAATGAAGTAGTTCTAAGTTCTATCTCTATGGTTTGTTTCCTCTTGAAGTACCCCATGCAGAGACTGGCGAAAAACACTTTCGTTTGAAAGGGGTTGCCAAGCTCCCAAAAAAATACTAGTTTGCTGAAATCTCAGCAAACATTTTTTTACCAAATCTTGATGATACTTGGTGGTAATGATTAGTTCACTAAGCCCACTTGGCTGCCCAAAGTTCACTCTTCTAGGTTCAAGCGTTCGTTTCCAGTAACAGTTTGTATTTTTAGGATTCACTCTGTTTTCTCCTACATAGATAGCTGTGTTTGGAATTCTAAATCAAACACGGTTTGTGCTAGCTCCTTGAAACTTGACCAAATGAAGTAGTTCTAAGTTCTATCTTTATGGTTTATTTCCTCTTGAAGTACCCCATGCAGAGACAGGCGAAAAACACTTTCGTTTGAAAGGGGTTGCCAAGCTTCCAAAAAACTACTAGTTTGCTGAAATCTCAGCAAACATTTTTTCACCAAATCTTGATGATACTTGGTGGTAATGATCAGTTCACTAAGCGCTCTTGGCTGCCCAATTTTTATTCCTCTAGGTTGAAGCATTCGTTTCCAGTAACAGTTTGAATTTTTAGGTTTCACTCTGTTTTCTCCTACATAGATAGCTGTGTTTGGAATTCTAAATCAAACACGGTTAGTGCTAGCTCCTTGAAACTTGACCAAATTAAGTAGTTATAAGTTCTATCTCTATGGTTTGTTTCCTCTTGAAGTACCCCATGCAGAGCCTGGCAAAAAACACTTTCGTTTGAAAGGGGTTGCCAAGCTTCCAAAAAACTACTAGTTTGCTGAAATCTCAGCAAACATTTTTTCACCAAATCTTGATGATACTTGGTGGTAATGATCAGTTCACTAAGCCCACTTGGCTGCCCAATTTTTATTCTTCTACGTTGAAGCATTCGTTTCCAGTAACAGTTTGAATTTCTAGGTTTCACTCTGTTTTCTCCTACATAGATAGCTGTGTTTGGAATTCTAAATCAAACACGGTTTGTGCTAGCTCCTTGAAACTTGACCAAATGAAGTAGTTCTAAGTTCTATCTCTATGGTTTGTTTCCTCTTGAAGTACCCCATGCAGAGACTGGGGAAAAACACTCTCGTTTGAAAGGGGTTGCCAAGCTTCCAAAAAATTACTAGTGCTGAAATCTCAGCAAACATTTTTTCACCAAATCTTGATGATACTTGGTGGTAATGATCAGTTCACTAAGCCGACTTTGCTGCCCAATTTTTATTCTTCCATGTTGAAGAATTCGTTTCAAGTAACAGTTTGAATTTTTAGGTTTCACTCTCTTTTCTCCTACATAGATAGCTGTGTTTGGATTTCTAAATCAAACACGGTTGGGCTAGCTCCTTGACACTTGACCAAATGAAGTAGTTCTAAGTTCTACCTCTATGGTTTGTTTCCTCTTGAAGTACCCCATGCAGAGACTGGGGAAAAACACTTTCGTTGGAAAGGGGTTGCCAAGCTTCCAAAAAACTACTAGTTTGCTGAAATCTCAGCAAACATTTTTTCACCAAATCTTGATGACACTTGGTGGTAATGATCAGTTCACTAAGCCCACTTGGCTGCCCAATTTTCACTCTTCTAGGTTCAAGCGTTCGTTTCCAGTAAGAGTTTGAATTTTTAGGATTCACTCTGTTTTCTCCTACATAGATAGCTGTGTTTGGAATTCTAAATCAAACACGGTTTGTGCGAGCTCCTTGAAACTTGACCAAATGAAGTAGTTCTAAGTTCTATCTCTATGGTTTGTTTCCTCTTGAAGTACCCCAGCAGAGACTGGCGAAAAAAACTTTCGTTTGAAAGGGGTTGCCAAGCTTCCAAAAAACTTCTAGTTTGCTGAAATCTCAGCAAACTTTTTTTCACCAAATCTTGATGATACTTGGTGGTAATGATCAGTTCACTAATCCCACTTGGCTGCCCAATTTTTATTCTTCTAGGTTGAAGCATTCGTTTCCAGTAACAGTTTGAATTTTTAGGTTTCACTCTGTTTTCTCCTACAGAGATAGCTGTGTTTGGAATTCTAAATCAAACACGGTTGTGCTAGCTCCTTGAAACTTGACCAAATGAAGTAGTTCTAAGTTCTATCTCTATGGTTTGTTTCCTCTTGAAGTACCCCATGCAGAGACTGGCGAAAAACACTTTCGTTTGAAAGGGGTTGCCAAGCTCCCAAAAAAATACTAGTTTGCTGAAATCTCAGCAAACATTTTTTTACCAAATCTTGATGATACTTGGTGGTAATGATCAGTTCACTAAGCCCACTTGGCTGCCCAAAGTTCACTCTTCTAGGTTCAAGCGTTCGTTTCCAGTAACAGTTTGAATTTTTAGGATTCACTCTGTTTTCTCCTAAATAGATAGCTGTGTTTGGAATTCTAAATCAAACACGGTTTGTGCTAGCTCCTTGAAACTTGACCAAATGAAGTAGTTCTAAGTTCTATCTCTATGGTTTGTTTCCTCTTGAAGTACCCCATGCAGCGACTGGCAAAAAACACTTTGGTTTGAAAGGGGTTGCCAAGCTTCCAAAAAACTACTAGTTTGCCGAAATATCAGCAAACATTTTTTCACCAAATCTTGATGATACTTGGTGGTAATGATCAGTTCACTAAGCCCACTTGGCTGCCCAATTTTTATTCTTCTACGTTGAAGCATTCGTTTCCAGTAACAATTTGAATTTTTAGGTTTCACTCTGTTTTCTCCTACATAGATAGCTGTGTTTGGAATTCTAAATCAAACACGGTTTGTGCTAGCTCTTTGAAACTTGACCAAATGAAGTAGTTCTAAGTTCTATCTCTATGGTTTGTTTCCTCTTGAAGTACCCCATGCAGAGACTGGCGAAAAACACTTTCGTTGGAAAGGGGTTGCCAAGCTTCCAAAAAATTACTAGTGCTGAAATCTCAGCAAACATTTTTTCACCAAATCTTGATGATACTTGGTGGTAATGATCAGTTCACTAAGCCGACTTTGCTGCCCAATTTTTATTCTTCCATGTTGAAGAATTCGTTTCAAGTAACAGTTTGAATTTTTAGGTTTCACTCTCTTTTCTCCTACATAAATAGCTGTGTTTGGATTTCTAAATCAAACACGGTTGTGCTCGCTCCTTGAAACTTGACCAAATGAAGTAGTTCTAAGTTCTATCTCTATGGTTTGTTTCCTCTTGAAGTACCCCATGCAGAGACTGGCGAAAAACTCTTTCTTTTGAAAGGGGTTGCCAAGCTTCCAAAAAACTACTAGTTTGCTGAAATCTCAGCAAACATTTTTTCACCAAATCTTGATGATACTTGCTGGTAATGATCAGTTCACTAAGCCCACTTGGCTGCCCATTTTTCACTCTTCTAGGTTCAAGCGTTCGTTTCCAGTAACAGTTTGAATTTTTAGGTTTCACTCTGTTTTCTCCTACATAGATACTGTGTTTGGAATTCTAAATCAAACAAGGTTTGTGCTAGCTCCTTGAAACTTGACCAAATGAAGTAGTTCTAAGTTCTATCTCTATGGTTTGTTTCCTCTTGAAGTACCCCATGCAGAGACTGGCGGAAAACACTTTTGTTTGAAAGGGGTTGCCAAGCTTCCAAAAAACTACTAGTTTGCTGAAATCTCAGCAAACATTTTTTCACCAAACCTTGATGATACTTGGTGGTAATGATCAGTTCACTAAGCCCACTTGGCTGCCCAATTTTCACTCTTCTAGGTTCAAGCGTTCATTTCCAGTAACAGTTTGAATTTTTAGGTTTCACTCTGTTTTCTCCTACATAGATAGCTGTGTTTGGAATTCTAAATCAAACAAGGTTTGTGCTAGCTCCTTGAAACTTGACCAAATGAAGTAGTTCTAAGTTCTATCTCTATGGTTTGTTTCCTCTTGAAGTACCCCATGCAGAGACTGGCGAAAAACACTTTCGTTTGAAAGGGGTTGCCAAGCTTCCAAAAAACTACTAGTTTGCCGAAATATCAGCAAACATTTTTTCACCAAATCTTGATGATACTTGGTGGTAATGACCAGTTCACTAAGCCCACTTGGCTGCCCAATTTTTATTCTTCTAGGGTGAAGCATTCGTTTCCAGTAACAGTTTGAATTTTTAGGTTTCACTCTGTTTTCTCCTACATAGATAGCTGTGTTTGGAATTCTAAATCAAACACGGTTTGTGCTAGTTCCTTGAAACGTGAAAAAATGAAGTAGTTCTAAGTTCTATCTCTATGGTTTGTTTCCTCTTGAAGTACCCCATGCAGAGACTGGCGAAAAGCACTTTTGTTTGAAAGGGGTTGCCAAGCTTCCAAAAAACTACTAGTTTGCTGAAATCTCAGCAAACATTTTTTCACCAAATCTTGATGACACTTGGTGGTAATGATCAGTTCACTAAGCCCACTATGCTGCCCAATTTTTATTCTTCCAGGTTGAAGCATTCGTTTCCAGTAACAGTTTGAATTTTTACGTTTCACTCTGTTTTCTCCTACATAGATAGCTGTGTTTGGAATTCTAAATCAAACACGGATTGTGCTAGCTCCTTGAAACTTGACCAAATGAAGTAGTTCTAAGTTCTATCTCTATGGTTTGTTTCCTCTTGAAGTACCCCATGCAGAAACTGGCGAAAAACTCTTTCATTTGAAAGGGGTTGCCAAGCTTCCAAAAAACTACTAGTTTGCCGAAATATCAGCAAACATTTTTTCACCAAATCTTGATGATACTTGGTGGTAATCATCAGTTCACTAAGCCCATTTGGCTGCCCAATTTTTATTCTTCTAGGTTGAAGCATTCGTTTCCAGTAACAGTTTGAATTTTTAGGTTTCACTCTGTTTTCTCCTACATAGATAGCTGTGTTTGGAATTCTAAATCAAACACGGTTTGTGCTAGCTCCTTGAAACTTGACCAAATGAAGTAGTTCTAAGTTCTATCTCTATGGTTTGTTTCCTCTTGAAGTACCCCATGCAGACTGGCGAAACACTCTTTCGTTTGAAAGGTTTTGCCAAGCTTCCAAAAAACTACTAGTTTGCCGAAATATCAGCAAACATTTTTTCACCAAATCTTGATGATACTTGGTGGTAATGATCAGTTCACTAAGCCCACTTGGCTGCCCAATTTTTATTCTTCTAGGTTGAAGCATTCGTTTCCAGTAACAGTTTGAATTTTTAGGTTTCACTCTGTTTTCTCCTACATAGATAGCTGTGTTTGGAATTCTAAATCAAACACGGTTTGTGCTAGCTCCTTGAAACTTGACCAAATTAAGTAGTTCTAAGTTCTATCTCTATGGTTTGTTTCCTCTTGAAGTACCCCATGCAGATACTGGCGAAAAACACTTTTGTTTGAAAGGGGTTGCCAAGCTTCCAAAAAACTACTAGTTTGCTGAAATCTCAGCAAACATTTTTTCACCAAATCTTGATGATACTTGGTGGTAATGATCAGTTCACTAAGCCCACTTGGCTGCCCAATTTTTATTCTTCTAGGTTGAAGAATTCATTTCCAGTAACAGTTTGAATTTTTAAGTTTCACTCTGTTTTCTCCTATATAGATCGATGTGTTTGGAATTCTAAATCAAACACGGTTTGTGCTAGCTCCTTGAAACTTGACCAAATGAAATAGTTCTAAGTTCTATCTCTATGGTTTGTTTCCTCTTGAAGTACCCCATGCAGAGACTGGCGAAAAACACTTTTGTTTGAAAGGGGTTGCCAAGCTTCCAAAAAAGACTAGTTTGCTGAAATCTCAGCAAACATTTTTTCACCAAATCTTGATGATACTTGGTGGTAATGATCAGTTCACTAAGCCCACTTGGCTGCCCAATTTTTATTCTTCTAGGTTGAAGCATTCGTTTCCAGTAACAGTTTGAATTTTTGGTTTCACTCTGTTTTCTCCTACATAGATAGCTGTGTTTGGAATTCTAAATCAAACACGGTTTGTGCTAGCTCCTTGAAACTTGACAAAATGAAGTAGTTCTAATTTCTACCTCTATGGATTGTTTCCTCTTGAAGTACCCCAGGCAGAGACTGGCGAAAAACACTTTCGTTTGAAAGGGGTTGCGAAGCTTCCAAAAACTACTAGTTTGCTGAAATCTCAGCAAACATTTTTTCACCAAATCTTGATGATACTTGGTGGTAATGATCAGATCACTAATCCCACTTGGCTGCCCAACTTTTATTCTTCTAGGGTGACGCATTTGTTTCCAGTAACAGTTTCAATTTCTAGGTTTCACTCTGTTTTCTCCTACATAGATAGCTGTGTTTGGAATTCTAAATCAAACACGGTTTGTGCTAGCTCCTTGAAACTTGACCAAATGAAGTAGTTCTAAGTTCTATCTCTATGGTTTGTTTCCTCTTGAAGTACCCCATGCAGAGACTGGAGAAAAACACTTTCATTTGAAAGGGGTTGCCAAGCTTCCAAAATCTACTAGTTTGCTGAAATCTCAGCAAACATTTTTTCACCAAATCTTGATGATACTTGGTGGTAATGATCAGTTCAGTAAGCCCACTTGGCTACCCAATTTTTATTCTTCTAGGTTGAAGCATTCGTTTCCAGTAACAGTTTGAATTTTTAGGTTTCATTTTGTTTTCTCCTACATAGATAGCTGTGTTTGAAATTCTAAATCAAACACGGTTTGTGCTAGCTCCTTGAAACTTGACCAAATGAAATAGTTCTAAGTTCTATCTCTATGGTTTGTTTCCTCTTGAAGTACCCCATGCAGAGACTGGCGAAAAACACTTTCGTTTGAAAGGGGTTGCCAAGTTTCCAAAAAACTACTAGTTTGCTGAAATCTCAGCAAATATTCTTTCAACAAATCTTCATGATACTTGGTGGTAATGATCAGTTCACTAATCCCACTTGGCTGCCGAATTTTTATTCTTCTAGGTTGAAGCATTCGTTTCCAGTAACAGTTTGAATTTTTAGGTTTCACTCTGTTTTCTCCTATATAGATAGCTGTGTTTGGAATTCTAAATCAAACACGGTTTGTGCTAGCTCCTTGAATCTTGACCAAATGAAGTTGTTCTAAGTTCTATCTCTATGGTTTGTTTCCTCTTGAAGTACCCCATGCAGAGACTGGCGAAAAACACTTTCGTTTGAAAGGGGTTGCCAAGCTTCCAAAAAACTACTAGTTTGCTGATATCTCAGCAAACATTTTTTCACCAAATCTTGAGGATACTTGGTGGTAATGATCAGTTCACTAATCCCACTTGGCTGCCCAATTTTTATTCTTCTAGGTTGAAGCATTCGTTTCCAGTAACAGTTTGAAATTTAGGTTTCACTCTGTTTTCTCGTATATAGATAGCTGTGTTTGGAATTCTAAATCAAACACGGTTTGTGCTAGCTCCTTGAAACTTGACCAAATGAAGTAGTTCTAAGTTCTATCTCTATGGTTTGTTTCCTCTTGAAGTACCCCATGCAGAGACTGGCGAAAAACCCTTTTGTTTGAAAGAGGTGGCCAAGCTTGCAAAAACTACTAGTTTGCTGAAATCTCAGCAAACATTTTTTTCACCAAACCTTGATGATACTTGGTGGTAATGATCAGTTCACTAAGCCCACTATGCTGCCCAATTTTTATTCTTCCAGGTTGAAGCATTCGTTTGAAGTAACAGTTTGAATTTTTAGGTTTCACTCTGTTTTCTCCTACATAGATAGCTGTGTTTGGAATTCTAAATCAAACACGGATTGTGCTAGCTCCTTGAAACTTGACCAAATGAAGTAGTTCTAAGTTCTATCTCTATGGTTTGTTTCCTCTTGAAGTACCCCATGCAGAGACTGGCGAAAAACTCTTTTATTTGAAAGGGGTTGCCAAGCTTCCAAAAAACTACTAGTTTGCCGAAATATCAGTAAACATTTTTTCACCAAATCTTGATGATACTTGGTGGTAATCATCAGTTCACTAAGCCCACTTGGCTGCCCAATTTTTATTCTTCTAGGGTGAAGCATTCGTTTCCAGTAACAGTTTGAATTTTTAGGTTTCACTCTGTTTTCTCCTACATTGATAACTGTGTTTGGAATTCTAAATCAAACACGGTTTGTGCTAGCTCCTTGAAACTTGACCAAATGAAGTAGTTCTAAGTTCTATCTCTATGGTTTGTTTCCTCTTGAAGTACCCCATGCAGAGACTGGCGAAAAACACTTTCGTTTGAAAGGGGTTGCCAAGCTTCCAAAAAACTACTAGTGGTGAAATCTCAGCAAAATTTTTTCACCAAATCTTGATGATTCTTGGTGGTAATGATCAGTTCAATAGGCACACTTGGCTGCCCAATTTTTTTCTTCTATGTTGAAGAATTCGTTTCCAGTAACAGTTTGAATTTTTAGGTTTCACTCTGTTTTCTCCTACATAGATAGCTGTGTTTGGATTTCTAAATCAAACACGATTGTGCTAGCTCCTTGAAACTTGACCAAATGAAGTAGTTCTAAGTTCTATCTCTATGGTTTGTTTCCTCTTGAAGTACCCCATGCAGAGACTGGCGAAAACCCTTTCGTTTGAAAGGGGTTGAGAAGCTTCCAAAAAACTACTAGTTTGCTGAAATCTCAGCAAACATTTTTTCACCAAATCTTGATGATACTTGGTGGTAATGATCAGTTCACTAAGCCCACTTGGCTGCCCAATTTTCACTCTTCTAGGTTCAAGCGTTCGTTTCCAGTAACACTTTGAATTTTTAGGTTTCACTCTGTTTTCTCCTACATAGATAGCTGTGTTTGGAATTCTAAATCAAACACGGATTGTGCTAGCTCCTTGAAACTTGACCAAATGAAGTAGTTCTAAGTTCTATCTCTATGGTTTGTTTCCTCTTGAAGTACCCCATGCAGAGACTGGCGAAAAACACTTTTGTTTGAAAGAGGTGGCCAAGCTTCCAAATACTACTAGTTTGCTGAAATCTCAGCAAACATTTTTTCACCAAATCTTGATGATACTAGGTGGTAATGATCAGTTCACTAAGCCCACTATGCTGCCCAATTTTTAGTCTTCTAGGTTGAAGCATTCGTTTCCAGTAAGAGTTTGAATTTTTACTTTTCACTCTGTTTTCTCCTACATAGATAGCTGTGTTTGGAATTCTAAATCAAACACGGATTGTGCTAGCTCCTTGAAACTTGACTAAATGAAGAAGTTCTAAGTTCTATCTCTATGGTTTGTTTCCTCTTGAAGTACCCCATGCAGAGACTGGCGAAATCTCTTTCATTTGAAAGGGGTTGACAAGCTTCCAAAAAACTAATAGTTTGCCAAAATATCAGCAAACATTTTTTCACCAAATCTTGATGATACTTGGTGGTAATCATCAGTTCACTAAGCCCACTTGGCTGCCCAATTTTTATTCTTCTAGGTTGAAGCATTCGTTTCCAGTAACAGTTTGAATTTTAGGTTTCACTCTGTTTTCTCCTACATAGATAGCTGTGTTTGGAATTCTAATTCAAACACGGTTTGTGCAAGCTCCTTGAAACTTGACCAAATGAAGTAGTTCTAAGTTCTATCTCTATGGTTTGTTTCCTCTTGAAGAACCCCATGCAGAGACTGGCGAAAAGCACTTTTGTTTGAAAGGGGTTGCCAAGCTTCCAAAAAACTACTAGTTTGCTGAAATCTCAGCAAACATTTTTTCACCAAATCTTGATGACACTTGGTGGTAATGATCAGTTCACTAAGCCCACTATGCTGCATAATTTTTATTCTTCCAGGTTGAAGCATTCGTTTGAAGTAACAGTTTGAATTTTTAGGTTTCACTCTGTTTTCTCCTACATAGATAGCTGTGTTTGGAATTCTAAATCAAACACGGATTGTGCTAGCTCCTTGAAACTTGACCAAATGAAGTAGATCTAAGTTCTATCTCTATGGTTTGTTTCCTCTTGAAGTACCACATGCAGAGACTGGCGAAAAACTCTTTCATTTGAAAGGGGTTGCCAAGCTTCCAAAAAACTACTAGTTTGCCGAAATATCAGCAAACATTTTTTCACCAAATCTTGATGATACTTGGTGGTAATCATCAGTTCACTAAGCCCACTTGGCTGCCCAATTTTTATTCTTCTAGGTTGAAGCATTCGTTTCCAGTAACAGTTTGAATTTTTAGGTTTCACTCTGTTTTCTCCTACATTGATAACTGTGTTTGGAATTCTAAATCAAACACGGTTTGTGCTAGCTCCTTGAAACTTGACCAAATGAAGTAGTTCTAAGTTCTATCTCTATGGTTTGTTTCCTCTTGAAGTACCCCATGCAGAGACTGACGAAAAACACTTTCGTTTGAAAGGGGTTGCCAAGCTTCCAAAAAACTACTACTGGTGAAATCTCAGCAAAATTTTTTCACCAAATCTTGATGATTCTTGGTGGTAATGATCAGTTCACTAAGCACACTTGGCTGCCCAATTTTTTTCTTCTATGTTGAAGAATTCGTTTCCAGTAACAGTTTGAATTTTTAGGTTTCACTCTGTTTTCTCCTACATAGATAGCTGTGTTTGGATTTCTAAATCAAACACGATTGTGCTAGCTCCTTGAAACTTGACCAAATGAAGTAGTTCTAAGTTCTATCTCTATGGTTTGTTTCCTCTTGAAGTACCCCATGCAGAGACTGGCGAAAACCCTTTCGTTTGAAAGGGGTTGCCAAGCTTCCAAAAAACTACTAGTTTGCTGAAATCTCAGCAAATATTTTTTCACCAAATCTTGATGATACTTGGTGGTAATGATCAGTTCACTAAGCCCACTTGGCTGCCCAATTTTCACTCTTCTAGGTTCAAGCGTTCGTTTCCAGTAACACTTTGAATTTTTAGGTTTCACTCTGTTTTCTCCTACATAGATAGCTGTGTTTGGAATTCTAAATCAAACACGGTTTGTGCTAGTTCCTTGAAACTTGAAAAAATGAAGTAGTTCTAAGTTCTATCTCTATGGTTTGTTTCCTCTTGAAGTACAACATGCAGAAACTGGCGAAAAACTCTTTCATTTGAAAGGGGTTGCCAAGCTTCCAAAAAACTACTAGTTTGCCGAAATATCAGCAAACATTTTTTCACCAAATCTTGATGATACTTGGTGGTAATCATCAGTTCACTAAGCCCATTTGGCTGCCCAATTTTTATTCTTCTAGGTTGAAGCATTCGTTTCCAGTAACAGTTTGAATTTTTAGGTTTCACTCTGTTTTCTCCTACATAGATAGCTGTGTTTGGAATTCTAAATCAAACACGGTTTGTGCTAGCTCCTTGAAACTTGACCAAATGAAGTAGTTCTAAGTTCTATCTCTATGGTTTGTTTCCTCTTGAAGTACCCCATGCAGACTGGCGAAACACTCTTTCGTTTGAAAGGTTTTGCCAAGCTTCCAAAAAACTACTAGTTTGCCGAAATATCAGCAAACATTTTTTCACCAAATCTTGATGATACTTGGTGGTAATGATCAGTTCACTAAGCCCACTTGGCTGCCCAATTTTTATTCTTCTAGGTTGAAGCATTCGTTTCCAGTAACAGTTTGAATTTTTAGGTTTCACTCTGTTTTCTCCTACATAGATAGCTGTGTTTGGAATTCTAAATCAAACACGGTTTGTGCTAGCTCCTTGAAACTTGACCAAATTAAGTAGTTCTAAGTTCTATCTCTATGGTTTGTTTCCTCTTGAAGTACCCCATGCAGATACTGGCGAAAAACACTTTTGTTTGAAAGGGGTTGCCAAGCTTCCAAAAAACTACTAGTTTGCTGAAATCTCAGCAAACATTTTTTCACCAAATCTTGATGATACTTGGTGGTAATGATCAGTTCACTAAGCCCACTTGGCTGCCCAATTTTTATTCTTCTAGGTTGAAGAATTCATTTCCAGTAACAGTTTGAATTTTTAAGTTTCACTCTGTTTTCTCCTATATAGATCGCTGTGTTTGGAATTCTAAATCAAACACGGTTTGTGCTAGCTCCTTGAAACTTGACCAAATGAAATAGTTCTAAGTTCTATCTCTATGGTTTGTTTCCTCTTGAAGTACCCCATGCAGAGACTGGCGAAAAACACTTTTGTTTGAAAGGGGTTGCCAAGCTTCCAAAAACTACTAGTTTGCTGAAATCTCAGCAAACATTTTTTCACCAAATCTTGATGATACTTGGTGGTAATGATCAGTTCACTAAGCCCACTTGGCTGCCCAATTTTTATTCTTCTAGGTTGAAGCATTCGTTTCCAGTAACAGTTTGAATTTTTGGTTTCACTCTGTTTTCTCCTACATAGATAGCTGTGTTTGGAATTCTAAATCAAACACGGTTTGTGCTAGCTCCTTGAAACTTGACAAAATGAAGTAGTTCTAATTTCTACCTCTATGGATTGTTTCCTCTTGAAGTACCCCATGCAGATACTGGCGAAAAACACTTTCGTTTGAAAGGGGTTGCGAAGCTTCCAAAAACTACTAGTTTGCTGAAATCTCAGCAAACATTTTTTCACCAAATCTTGATGATACTTGGTGGTAATGATCAGATCACTAATCCCACTTGGCTGCCCAACTTTTATTCTTCTAGGGTGACGCATTTGTTTCCAGTAACAGTTTCAATTTCTAGGTTTCACTCTGTTTTCTCCTACATAGATAGCTGTGTTTGGAATTCTAAATCAAACACGGTTTGTGCTAGCTCCTTGAAACTTGACCAAATGAAGTAGTTCTAAGTTCTATCTCTATGGTTTGTTTCCTCTTGAAGTACCCCATGCAGAGACTGGAGAAAAACACTTTCATTTGAAAGGGGTTTCCAAGCTTCCAAAATCTACTAGTTTGCTGAAATCTCAGCAAACATTTTTTCACCAAATCTTGATGATACTTGGTGGTAATGATCAGTTCAGTAAGCCCACTTGGCTACCCAATTTTTATTCTTCTAGGTTGAAGCATTCGTTTCCAGTAACAGTTTGAATTTTTAGGTTTCATTTTGTTTTCTCCTACATAGATAGCTGTGTTTGAAATTCTAAATCAAACACGGTTTGTGCTAGCTCCTTGAAACTTGACCAAATGAAATAGTTCTAAGTTCTATCTCTATGGTTTGTTTCCTCTTGAAGTACCCCATGCAGAGACTGGCGAAAAACACTTTCGTTTGAAAGGGGTTGCCAAGTTTCCAAAAAACTACTAGTTTGCTGAAATCTCAGCAAATATTCTTTCAACAAATCTTCATGATACTTGGTGGTAATGATCAGTTCACTAATCCCACTTGGCTGCCGAATTTTTATTCTTCTAGGTTGAAGCATTCGTTTCCAGTAACAGTTTGAATTTTTAGGTTTCACTCTGTTTTCTCCTATATAGATAGCTGTGTTTGGAATTCTAAATCAAACACGGTTTGTGCTAGCTCCTTGAATCTTGACCAAATGAAGTTGTTCTAAGTTCTATCTCTATGGTTTGTTTCCTCTTGAAGTACCCCATGCAGAGACTGGCGAAAAACACTTTCGTTTGAAAGGGGTTGCCAAGCTTCCAAAAAACTACTAGTTTGCTGATATCTCAGCAAACATTTTTTCACCAAATCTTGAGGATACTTGGTGGTAATGATCAGTTCACTAATCCCACTTGGCTGCCCAATTTTTATTCTTCTAGGTTGAAGCATTCGTTTCCAGTAACAGTTTGAAATTTAGGTTTCACTCTGTTTTCTCGTATATAGATAGCTGTGTTTGGAATTCTAAATCAAACACGGTTTGTGCTAGCTCCTTGAAACTTGACCAAATGAAGTAGTTCTAAGTTCTATCTCTATGGTTTGTTTCCTCTTGAAGTACCCCATGCAGAGACTGGCGAAAAACCCTTTTGTTTGAAAGAGGTGGCCAAGCTTGCAAAAACTACTAGTTTGCTGAAATCTCAGCAAACATTTTTTTCACCAAACCTTGATGATACTTGGTGGTAATGATCAGTTCACTAAGCCCACTATGCTGCCCAATTTTTATTCTTCCAGGTTGAAGCATTCGTTTGAAGTAACAGTTTGAATTTTTAGGTTTCACTCTGTTTTCTCCTACATAGATAGCTGTGTTTGGAATTCTAAATCAAACACGGATTGTGCTAGCTCCTTGAAACTTGACCAAATGAAGTAGTTCTAAGTTCTATCTCTATGGTTTGTTTCCTCTTGAAGTACCCCATGCAGAGACTGGCGAAAAACTCTTTTATTTGAAAGGGGTTGCCAAGCTTCCAAAAAACTACTAGTTTGCCGAAATATCAGTAAACATTTTTTCACCAAATCTTGATGATACTTGGTGGTAATCATCAGTTCACTAAGCCCACTTGGCTGCCCAATTTTTATTCTTCTAGGGTGAAGCATTCGTTTCCAGTAACAGTTTGAATTTTTAGGTTTCACTCTGTTTTCTCCTACATTGATAACTGTGTTTGGAATTCTAAATCAAACACGGTTTGTGCTAGCTCCTTGAAACTTGACCAAATGAAGTAGTTCTAAGTTCTATCTCTATGGTTTGTTTCCTCTTGAAGTACCCCATGCAGAGACTGGCGAAAAACACTTTCGTTTGAAAGGGGTTGCCAAGCTTCCAAAAAACTACTAGTGGTGAAATCTCAGCAAAATTTTTTCACCAAATCTTGATGATTCTTGGTGGTAATGATCAGTTCAATAGGCACACTTGGCTGCCCAATTTTTTTCTTCTATGTTGAAGAATTCGTTTCCAGTAACAGTTTGAATTTTTAGGTTTCACTCTGTTTTCTCCTACATAGATAGCTGTGTTTGGATTTCTAAATCAAACACGATTGTGCTAGCTCCTTGAAACTTGACCAAATGAAGTAGTTCTAAGTTCTATCTCTATGGTTTGTTTCCTCTTGAAGTACCCCATGCAGAGACTGGCGAAAACCCTTTCGTTTGAAAGGGGTTGAGAAGCTTCCAAAAAACTACTAGTTTGCTGAAATCTCAGCAAACATTTTTTCACCAAATCTTGATGATACTTGGTGGTAATGATCAGTTCACTAAGCCCACTTGGCTGCCCAATTTTCACTCTTCTAGGTTCAAGCGTTCGTTTCCAGTAACACTTTGAATTTTTAGGTTTCACTCTGTTTTCTCCTACATAGATAGCTGTGTTTGGAATTCTAAATCAAACACGGATTGTGCTAGCTCCTTGAAACTTGACCAAATGAAGTAGTTCTAAGTTCTATCTCTATGGTTTGTTTCCTCTTGAAGTACCCCATGCAGAGACTGGCGAAAAACACTTTTGTTTGAAAGAGGTGGCCAAGCTTCCAAATACTACTAGTTTGCTGAAATCTCAGCAAACATTTTTTCACCAAATCTTGATGATACTTGGTGGTAATGATCAGTTCACTAAGCCCACTATGCTGCCCAATTTTTAGTCTTCTAGGTTGAAGCATTCGTTTCCAGTAAGAGTTTGAATTTTTACTTTTCACTCTGTTTTCTCCTACATAGATAGCTGTGTTTGGAATTCTAAATCAAACACGGATTGTGCTAGCTCCTTGAAACTTGACTAAATGAAGAAGTTCTAAGTTCTATCTCTATGGTTTGTTTCCTCTTGAAGTACCCCATGCAGAGACTGGCGAAATCTCTTTCATTTGAAAGGGGTTGACAAGCTTCCAAAAAACTAATAGTTTGCCAAAATATCAGCAAACATTTTTTCACCAAATCTTGATGATACTTGGTGGTAATCATCAGTTCACTAAGCCCACTTGGCTGCCCAATTTTTATTCTTCTAGGTTGAAGCATTCGTTTCCAGTAACAGTTTGAATTTTAGGTTTCACTCTGTTTTCTCCTACATAGATAGCTGTGTTTGGAATTCTAATTCAAACACGGTTTGTGCAAGCTCCTTGAAACTTGACCAAATGAAGTAGTTCTAAGTTCTATCTCTATGGTTTGTTTCCTCTTGAAGAACCCCATGCAGAGACTGGCGAAAAGCACTTTTGTTTGAAAGGGGTTGCCAAGCTTCCAAAAAACTACTAGTTTGCTGAAATCTCAGCAAACATTTTTTCACCAAATCTTGATGACACTTGGTGGTAATGATCAGTTCACTAAGCCCACTATGCTGCATAATTTTTATTCTTCCAGGTTGAAGCATTCGTTTGAAGTAACAGTTTGAATTTTTAGGTTTCACTCTGTTTTCTCCTACATAGATAGCTGTGTTTGGAATTCTAAATCAAACACGGATTGTGCTAGCTCCTTGAAACTTGACCAAATGAAGTAGATCTAAGTTCTATCTCTATGGTTTGTTTCATCTTGAAGTACCACATGCAGAGACTGGCGAAAAACTCTTTCATTTGAAAGGGGTTGCCAAGCTTCCAAAAAACTACTAGTTTGCCGAAATATCAGCAAACATTTTTTCAACAAATCTTGATGATACTTGGTGGTAATCATCAGTTCACTAAGCCCACTTGGCTGCCCAATTTTTATTCTTCTAGGTTGAAGCATTCGTTTCCAGTAACAGTTTGAATTTTTAGGTTTCACTCTGTTTTCTCCTACATTGATAACTGTGTTTGGAATTCTAAATCAAACACGGTTTGTGCTAGCTCCTTGAAACTTGACCAAATGAAGTAGTTCTAAGTTCTATCTCTATGGTTTGTTTCCTCTTGAAGTACCCCATGCAGAGACTGACGAAAAACACTTTCGTTTGAAAGGGGTTGCCAAGCTTCCAAAAAACTACTACTGGTGAAATCTCAGCAAAATTTTTTCACCAAATCTTGATGATTCTTGGTGGTAATGATCAGTTCACTAAGCCCACTTGGCTGCCCAATTTTCACTCTTCTAGGTTCAAGCGTTCGTTTCCAGTAACACTTTGAATTTTTAGGTTTCACTCTGTTTTCTCCTACATAGATAGCTGTGTTTGGAATTCTAAATCAAACACGGATTGTGCTAGCTCCTTGAAACTTGACCAAATGAAGTAGTTCTAAGTTCTATCTCTATGGTTTGTTTCCTCTTGAAGTACCCCATGCAGAGACTGGCGAAAAACACTTTTGTTTGAAAGAGGTGGCCAAGCTTCCAAATACTACTAGTTTGCTGAAATCTCAGCAAACATTTTTTCACCAAATCTTGATGATACTTGGTGGTAATGATCAGTTCACTAAGCCCACTATGCTGCCCAATTTTTAGTCTTCTAGGTTGAAGCATTCGTTTCCAGTAAGAGTTTGAATTTTTACTTTTCACTCTGTTTTCTCCTACATAGATAGCTGTGTTTGGAATTCTAAATCAAACACGGATTGTGCTAGCTCCTTGAAACTTGACTAAATGAAGAAGTTCTAAGTTCTATCTCTATGGTTTGTTTCCTCTTGAAGTACCCCATGCAGAGACTGGCGAAATCTCTTTCATTTGAAAGGGGTTGACAAGCTTCCAAAAAACTAATAGTTTGCCAAAATATCAGCAAACATTTTTTCACCAAATCTTGATGATACTTGGTGGTAATCATCAGTTCACTAAGCCCACTTGGCTGCCCAATTTTTATTCTTCTAGGTTGAAGCATTCGTTTCCAGTAACAGTTTGAATTTTAGGTTTCACTCTGTTTTCTCCTACATAGATAGCTGTGTTTGGAATTCTAATTCAAACACGGTTTGTGCAAGCTCCTTGAAACTTGACCAAATGAAGTAGTTCTAAGTTCTATCTCTATGGTTTGTTTCCTCTTGAAGAACCCCATGCAGAGACTGGCGAAAAGCACTTTTGTTTGAAAGGGGTTGCCAAGCTTCCAAAAAACTACTAGTTTGCTGAAATCTCAGCAAACATTTTTTCACCAAATCTTGATGACACTTGGTGGTAATGATCAGTTCACTAAGCCCACTATGCTGCATAATTTTTATTCTTCCAGGTTGAAGCATTCGTTTGAAGTAACAGTTTGAATTTTTAGGTTTCACTCTGTTTTCTCCTACATAGATAGCTGTGTTTGGAATTCTAAATCAAACACGGATTGTGCTAGCTCCTTGAAACTTGACCAAATGAAGTAGATCTAAGTTCTATCTCTATGGTTTGTTTCCTCTTGAAGTACCACATGCAGAGACTGGCGAAAAACTCTTTCATTTGAAAGGGGTTGCCAAGCTTCCAAAAAACTACTAGTTTGCCGAAATATCAGCAAACATTTTTTCACCAAATCTTGATGATACTTGGAGGTAATCATCAGTTCACTAAGCCCACTTGGCTGCCCAATTTTTATTCTTCTAGGTTGAAGCATTCGTTTCCAGTAACAGTTTGAATTTTTAGGTTTCACTCTGTTTTCTCCTACATTGATAACTGTGTTTGGAATTCTAAATCAAACACGGTTTGTGCTAGCTCCTTGAAACTTGACCAAATGAAGTAGTTCTAAGTTCTATCTCTATGGTTTGTTTCCTCTTGAAGTACCCCATGCAGAGACTGACGAAAAACACTTTCGTTTGAAAGGGGTTGCCAAGCTTCCAAAAAACTACTACTGGTGAAATCTCAGCAAAATTTTTTCACCAAATCTTGATGATTCTTGGTGGTAATGATCAGTTCACTAAGCACACTTGGCTGCCCAATTTTTTTCTTCTATGTTGAAGAATTCGTTTCCAGTAACAGTTTGAATTTTTAGGTTTCACTCTGTTTTCTCCTACATAGATAGCTGTGTTTGGATTTCTAAATCAAACACGATTGTGCTAGCTCCTTGAAACTTGACCAAATGAAGTAGTTCTAAGTTCTATCTCTATGGTTTGTTTCCTCTTGAAGTACCCCATGCAGAGACTGGCGAAAACCCTTTCGTTTGAAAGGGGTTGCCAAGCTTCCAAAAAACTACTAGTTTGCTGAAATCTCAGCAAATATTTTTTCACCAAATCTTGATGATACTTGGTGGAAATAATCAGTTCACTAAGCCCACTTGGCTGCCCAATTTTCACTCTTCTAGGTTCAAGCGTTCGTTTCCAGTAACACTTTGAATTTTTAGGTTTCACTCTGTTTTCTCCTACATAGATAGCTGTGTTTGGAATTCTAAATCAAACACGGTTTGTGCTAGCTCCTTGAAACTTGACCAAATGAAGTAGTTCTAAGTTCTATCTTAATGGTTTGTTTCCTCTTGAAGTACCCCATGCAGAGTCTGGCGAAAAACACTTTCGTTTGAAAGGGGTTGCCAAGCTTCCAAAAAACTACTAGTTTGCTGAAATCTCAGCAAATATATTTTCACCAAATCTTGATGGTACTTGGTGGTAATGATCAGTTCACTAAGCCCACTTGGCTGCCCAATTTTCACTCTTCTAGGATCAAGCGTTCGTTTCCAGTAACACTTTCAATTTTTAGGTTTCACTCTGTTTTCTGCTATATAGATAGTTGGGTTTGGAATTCTAAATCAAACAGGGTTTGTGCTAGCTCCTTGAATCTTGACAGAATGAAGTAGTTCTAAGTTCTATCTCTATGGTTTGTTTCCTCTTTAAATACCCCATGCAGAGACTGGCGAAAAACACTTTTGTTTGAAAGGGGTTGCCAAGCTTCCAAAAAACTTCAAGTTTGCTGAAATCTCAGCGAACATTTTTTCACCAAAACTTGATGATATTTGGTTGTAATGATCAGTTCACTAAGCCCACTTGGCTGCCCAATTTTTATTCTTCTAGGTTGAAGCATTCGTTTCCAGTAACAGTTTGAATTTTTACGTTTCACTCTGTTTTCTCCTACATAGATAGCTGTGTTTGGAATTCTAAATCAAACACGGATTGTGCTAGCTCCTTGAAACTTGACCAAATGAAGTAGTTTTAAGTTCTATCTCTATGGTTTGTTTCCTCTTGAAGTACCCCATGCAGAGACTGGCGAAAAACTCTTTCGTTTGAAATGGGTTGCCAAGCTTCCAAAAAACTACTAGTTTGCCGAAATATCAGCAAACATTTTTTCACCAAATCTTGATGATACTTGGTGGTAATGATCAGTTCACTAAGCCCACTTGGCTGCCCAATTTTTATTCTTCTAGGTTGAAGCATTCGTTTCCAGTAACAGTTTGAATTTTTAGGTTTCACTCTGTTTTCTCTTACATTGATAGCTGTGTTTGGAATTCTAAATCAAACACTGTTTGTGCTAGCTCCTTGAAACTTGACCAAATGAAGTAGTTCTAAGTTCTATCTCTACGGTTTGTTTCCTCTTGAAGTACCCCATGCAGAGACTGGCGAAAAACACTTTGGTTTGAAAGGGGTTGCCAAGCTTCCAAAAACTACTAGTGCTGAAATCTCACCAAAATTTCTTCACCAAATCTTGATGATACGTGGTGGTAATGATCAGTTCACTAAGCACACTTGATGCCCAATTTTTATTCTTCTATGTTGAAGAATTCGTTTCCAGTAACAGTTTGAATTTTTAGGTTTCACTCTGTTTTCTCCTACATAGATATCTGTGTTTGGATTTCTAAATCAAACACGGTTGTGCTAGCTCCTTGAAACTTGACCAAATGAAGTAGTTCTAAGTTCTATCTCTATGGTTTGTTTCCTCTTGAAGTACCCCATGCAGAGACTGGCGAAAAAAACTTTCGTTTGAAAGGGGTTGCCAAGCTTCCAAAAAACTACTAGTTTGCTGAAATCTCAGCAACCTTTTTTTCACCAAATCTGGATGATACTTTTTGGTAGTGATCAGTTCACTAATCCCACTTGGCTGCCCAGTTTTCATTCTTCTAGGTTGAAGCATTCGTTTCCAGTAACAGTTTGAATTTTTAGGTTTCACTCTGTTTTCTCCTACATAGATAGCTGTGTTTGGAATTCTAAATCAAACACGGTTTGTGCTAGCTCCTTGAAACTTGACCAAATGAAGTAGTTCTAAGTTCTATCTCTATGGTTTGTTTCCTCTTGAAGTACCCCATGCAGAGACTGGCGAAAAACAATTTCGTTTGAAAGGGGTTGCCAAGCTTCCAAAAAACTACTAGTTTGCTGATATCTCAGCAAACATTTTTTTACCAAATCTTGATGATACGTGGTGGTAATGATAAGTACACTAATCCCACTTGGCTGCCCAATTTTTATTCTTCTAGGTTGAAGCGTTCGTTTCCAGTAACAGTTTGAATTTTTAGGTTTCACTCTGTTTTCTCCTACATAGATAGCTGTGTTTGGAATTCTAAATCAAACACGGTTTGTGCTAGCTCCTTGAAACTTGACCAAATGAAGTAGTTCTAAGTTCTATCTCTATGGTTTGTTTCCTCTTGAAGTACCCCATGCAGAGCCTGGCGAAAAACACTTTCGCTTGAAAGGGGTTGCCAAGCTTCCAAAAAACTACTAGTTTGCTGAAATCTCAGCAAAAATTTTTTGACCAAATCTTGATGATACTTGGTGGTAATGATCAGTTCACTAATCCCACTTGGTTGCCCAATTTTTATTCTTCTAGGTTGAAGCATTCGTTTCCAGTAACAGTTTGAATTTTTAGGTTTCACTCTGTTTTCTGCTATATAGTTAGATGTGTTTGAAACTCTAAATCAAACACGGTTTGTGCTAGCTCCATGAAACTTGACCCAATGAAGTAGTTCTTAGTTCTATCTGTATGGTTTGTTTCCTCTTGAAGTACCCCATGCAGAGACTGGCGAAAAACACTTTCGTTTGAAAGGGGTTGCCAAGCTTCCAAAAAACTACTAGTTTGCTGAAATCTCAGCAAACATTTTTTCACCAAATCTGGATTATACTTGGTGGTAATGATAAGTTCACTAATCCCACTTGGCTGCCCAATATTCATTCTTCTAGGTTGAAGCGTTCGTTTCCAGTAACAGTTTGAATTTTTATTTTTCACTCTGTTTTCTCCGACATAGATAGCTGTGTTTGGAATTCTAAATCAAACACGGTTTGTGCTAGCTCCTTGAACCTTGACCAAATGAAGTAGTTCTAAGTTCTATCTCTATATTTTTTTTCCTCTAGAAGTACCCCATGCAGAGACTGGCAAAAAACACTTTCGTTTGAAAGGGGTTGCCAAGCTTCCAAAAAACTACTAGTTTGCTGAAATCTCAGCAAACATTTTTTTACCAAATCATGATGATACTTGGTGGTAATGATCAGTACACTAATCCCTCCTGGCTGCCCCATTTTTATTCTTCTAGGTTGAAGCATTCGTTTCCAGTAACAGTTTGAATTTTTAGGTTTCACTCTGTTTTCTCCTACATAGATAGCTGTGTTTGGAATTCTAAATCAAACACGGTTTGTGCTAGCTCCTTGAAACTTGACCAAATGAAGTAGTTCTAAGTTCTGTCTCTATGGTTTGTTTCCTCTTGAAGTACCCCATGCAGAGACTGGCAAAAACCACTTTCGTTTGAAAGGGGTTGCCAAGCTTCCAAAAAACTACTAGTTTGCTGAAATCTCAGCAAACATTTTTTCACCAAATCTGGATGATACTTGGTGGTAATGATCAGTTCACTAATCCCACTTGGCTGCCCAATTTTCATTCTTCTAGGTTGAAGCATTCGTTTCCAGTAACAGTTGAATTTTTAGGTTTCACTCTGTTTTCTCCTACATAGATAGCTGTGTTTGGAATTCTAAATCAAACACGGTTTGTGCTAGCTCCTTGAAACTTGACCAAATGAAGTAGTTCTAAGTTATATGTCTATGGTTTGTTTCCTCTTGAAGTACCCCATGCAGAGCCTGGCAAAAAAAACTTTTGCTTGAAAGGGGTTGCCAAGCTTCCAAAAAACTACTAGTTTGCTAAAATCTCAGCAAACGTTTTTTCACCAAATCTTGATGATACTTGGTGGTAATGATCAGTTCACTAATCCCACTTGGTTGCCCAATTTTTATTCTTCAAGGTTGAAGCATTCATTTCCAGTAACAGTTTGAATTTTTAGTTTTCACTCTGTTTTCTGCTATATAGTTAGATGTGTTTGAAACTCTAAATCAAACACGGTATGTGCTAGCTCCATGAAACTTGACCAAATGAAGTAGTTCTAAGTTCTATCTGTATGGTTTGTATCCTCTTGAAGTACCCCATGCAGAGACTGGCGAAAAACACTTTCGTTTGAAAGGTGTTGCCAAGCTTCCAAAAAACTACTAGTTTGCTGAAATCTCAGCAAACATTTTTTCACCAAATCTGGATGATACTTGGTGGTAATGATCAGTTCACTAATCCCACTTGGCTGCCCAATTTTCATTCTTCTAGGTTGAAGCATTCGTTTCCAGTAACAGTTTGAATTTTTAGGTTTCACTCTGTTTTCTGCTATATAGTTAGATGTGTTTGAAACTCTAAATGAAACACAGTTTGTGCTAGCTCCTTGAAACTTGACAAAATGAAGTAGTTCTAAGTTCTATCTCTATGGTTTGTTTCCTCTTGAAGTACCCCATGCAGAGACTGGCGAAAAACACTTTCGTTTGAAAGGAGTTGCCAAGCTTCCAAAAAACTACTAGTTTGCTGAAATCTCAGCAAACATTTTTTCACCAAATCTGGATGATACTTGGTGGTAATGATCAGTTCACTAATCCCACTTGGCTGCCCAATTTTCATTCTTCTAGGTTGAAGCATTCGTTTCCAGTAACAGTTTGAATTTTTACGTTTCACTCTGTTTTCTCCTACATAGATAGCTGTGTTTGGAATTCTAAATCAAACACGGTTTGTGCTAGCTCCTTGAAACTTGACCACATGAAGTAGTTCTAAGTTCTATCTCTATGGTTTGTTTCCTCTTGAAGTACCCCATGCAGAGACTGGTGAAAAACACTTTTGTTTGAAAGGGGGTGCCAAGTTTCCAAAAAACTACCAGTTTGCTGAAAATCAGCAAACATTTTTTTACCAAATCTTGATGATACTTGGTGGTAATGATCAGAACTCTAATCCCATTGGCTGCCCAATTTTCATTCTTCTAGGTTGAAGCGTTCGTTTCCAGTAACAGTTTGAATTTTTAGGTTTCACTCTGTTTTCTGCTATATAGTTAGATGTGTTTGAAACACTAAATGAAACACAGTTTGTGCTAGCTCCATGAAACTTGACCAAATGAAGTAGTTCTAAGTTCTATCTGTATGGTTTGTTTCCTCTAGAAGTACCCCATGCAGAGACTGGCGAAAAACACTTTCGTTTGAAAGGGGTTGCCAAGCTTCCAAAAAACTACTAGTTTGCTGAAATCTCAGCAAACATTTTTTCACCAAATCTTGAACATACTTGGTGGTAATGATCAGTTCACTAATCCAACTTGGCTGCCCAATTTTTATTCTTCTAGGTTGAAGCGTTCGTTTCCAGTAACAGTTTGAATTTTTAGGTTTCACTCTGTTTTCTGCTATTTAGTTAGATGTGTTCGAAACTCTAAATCAAACACGGTTTGTGCTAGCTCCTTGAAACTTGACCAAATGAAGCAGTTCTAAGTTCTATCTCTATGGTTTGTTTCCTCTTGAAGTACCCCATGCAGAGACTGGCGAAACACACTTTCGTTTGAAAGGGGTTGCAAAGCTTCCAAAAAACTACCAGTTTGCTGAAATCTCAGCAAACATTTTTTCACCAAATCTTGATGATACTTGGTGGTAATGATCAGTTCACTAATCCCACTTGGATGCCCAATTTTTATTCTTCTAGGTTGAAGCGTTCATTTCCAGTAACAGTTTGAATTTTTAGGTTTCACTCTGTTTTCTGCTATATAGTTAGATATGTTTGAAACTCTAAATCAAACACGGTTTGTGCTAGCTCCATGAAACTTGACCAAATGAAGTAGTTGTAAGTTCTATCTCTATGGTTTGTTTCCTCTTGAAGTACCCCATGCAGAGACTGGCGAAAAACACTTTCGTTTGAAAGGGGTTGCCAAGCTTCCAAAAAACTACTAGTTTGCTGAAATCTCAGCAAACATTTTTTCACCAAATCTGGATGATACTTTTTGGTAGTGATCAGTTCACTAATCCCACTTGGCTGCCCAGTTTTCATTCTTCTAGGTTGAAGCATTCGTTTCCAGTAATAGTTTGAATTTTTAGGTTTCACTCTGTTTTCTCCTACATAGATAGCTGTGTTTGGAATTCTAAATCAAACACGGTTTGTGCTAGCTCCTTGAAACTTGACCAAATGAAGTAGTTCTAAGTTCTATCTCTATGGTTTGTTTCCTCTTGAAGTACCCCATGCAGAGACTGGCGAAAAACAATTTCGTTTGAAAGGGGTTGCCAAGCTTCCAGAAAACTACTAGTTTGCTGATATCTCAGCAAACATTTTTTTACCAAATCTTGATGATACGTGGTGGTAATGATAAGTACACTAATCCCACTTGGCTGCCCAATTTTTATTCTTCTAGGTTGAAGCGTTCGTTTCCAGTAACAGTTTGAATTTTTAGGTTTCACTCTCTTTTCTCCTACATAGATAGCTGTGTTTGGAATTCTAAATCACACACGGTTTGTGCCAGCTCCTTGAAACTTGACCAAATGAAGTAGTTCTAAGTTCTATCTCTATGGTTTGTTTCCTCTTGAAGTACCCCATGCAGAGCCTGGCGAAAAACACTTTCGCTTGAAAGGGGTTGCCAAGCTTCCAAAAACTACTAGTTTTCTGAAATCTCAGCAAACATTTTTTCACCAAATCTTGATGATACTTGGTGGTAATGATCAGTTCACTAATCCCACTTGGTTGCCCAATTTTTATTCTTCTAGGTTGAAGCATTCGTTTCCAGTAACAGTTTGAATTTTTAGGTTTCACTCTGTTTTCTGCTATATAGTTAGATGTGTTTGAAACTCTAAATCAAACACGGTTTGTGCTAGCTCCATGAACCTTGACCAAATGAAGTAGTTCTATGTTCTATCTGTATGGTTTGTATCCTCTTGAAGTACCCCATGCAGAGACTGGCGAAAAACACTTTCGTTTGAAAGGTGTTGCCAAGCTTCCAAAAAACTACTAGTTTGCTGAAATCTCAGCAAACATTTTTTCACCAAATCTGGATGATACTTGGTGGTAATGATCAGTTCACTAATCCCACTTGGCTGCCCAATTTTCATTCTTCTAGGTTGAAGCATTCGTTTCCAGTAACAGTTTGAATTTTTAGGTTTCACTCTGTTTTCTGCTATATAGTTAGATGTGTTTGAAACTCTAAATGAAACACAGTTTGTGCTAGCTCCTTGAAACTTGACAAAATGAAGTAGTTCTAAGTTCTATCTCTATGGTTTGTTTCCTCTTGAAGTACCCCATGCAGAGACTGGCGAAAAACACTTTCGTTTGAAAGGAGTTGCCAAGCTTCCAAAAAACTACTAGTTTGCTGAAATCTCAGCAAACATTTTTTCACCAAATCTGGATGATACTTGGTGGTAATGATCAGTTCACTAATCCCACTTGGCTGCCCAATTTTCATTCTTCTAGGTTGAAGCATTCGTTTCCAGTAACAGTTTGAATTTTTAGGTTTCACTCTGTTTTCTCCTACATAGATAGCTGTGTTTGGAATTCTAAATCAAACACGGTTTGTGCTAGCTCCTTGAAACTTGACCACATGAAGTAGTTCTAAGTTCTATCTCTATGGTTTGTTTCCTCTTGAAGTACCCCATGCAGAGACTGGTGAAAAACACTTTTGTTTAAAAGGGGGTGCCAAGTTTCCAAAAAACTACCAGTTTGCTGAAATCTCAGCAAACATTTTTTTACCAAATCTTGATGATACTTGGTGGTAATGATCAGAACACTAATCCCATTGGCTGCCCAATTTTCATTCTTCTAGGTTGAAGCGTTCGTTTCCAGTAACAGTTTGAATTTTTAGGTTTCACTCTGTTTTCTGCTATATAGTTAGATGTGTTTGAAACACTAAATGAAACACAGTTTGTGCTAGCTCCATGAAACTTGACCAAATGAAGTAGTTCTAAGTTCTATCTGTATGGTTTGATTCCTCTAGAAGTACCCCATGCAGAGACTGTCGAAAAACACTTTTGTTTGAAAGGGGTTGCCAAGCTTCCAAAAAACTACTAGTTTGCTGAAATCTCAGCAAACATTTTTTCACCAAATCTTGAACATACTTGGTGGTAATGATCAGTTCACTAATCCAACTTGGCTGCCCTATTTTTATTCTTCTAGGTTGAAGCGTTCGTTTCCAGTAACAGTTTGAATTTTTAGGTTTCACTCTGTTTTCTGCTATTTAGTTAGATGTGTTCGAAACTCTAAATCAAACACGGTTTGTGCTAGCTCCTTGAAACTTGACCAAATGAAGCAGTTCTAAGTTCTATCTCTATGGTTTGTTTCCTCTTGAAGTACCCCATGCAGAGACTGGCGAAACACACTTTCGTTTGAAAGGGGTTGCAAAGCTTCCAAAAAACTACCAGTTTGCTGAAATCTCAGCAAACATTTTTTCACCAAATCTTGATGATACTTGGTGGTAATGATCAGTTCACTAATCCCACTTGGATGCCCAATTTTTATTCTTCTAGGTTGAAGCGTTCATTTCCAGTAACAGTTTGAATTTTTAGGTTTCACTCTGTTTTCTGCTATATAGTTAGATATGTTTGAAACTCTAAATCAAACACGGTTTGTGCTAGCTCCATGAAACTTGACCAAATGAAGTAGTTGTAAGTTCTATCTCTATGGTTTGTTTCCTCTTGAAGTACCCCATGCAGAGACTGGCGAAAAACACTTTCGTTTGAAAGGGGTTGCCAAGCTTCCAAAAAACTACTAGTTTGCTGAAATCTCAGCAAACATTTTTTCACCAAATCTGGATGATACTTTTTGGTAGTGATCAGTTCACTAATCCCACTTGGCTGCCCAGTTTTCATTCTTCTAGGTTGAAGCATTCGTTTCCAGTAACAGTTTGAATTTTTAGGTTTCACTGTGTTTTCTCCTACATAGATAGCTGTGTTTGGAATTCTAAATCAAACACGGTTTGTGCTAGCTCCTTGAAACTTGACCAAAAGAAGTAGTTCTAAGTTCTATCTCTATGGTTTGTTTCCTCTTGAAGTACCCCATGCAGAGACTGGCGAAAAACAATTTCGTTTGAAAGGGGTTGCCAAGCTTCCAGAAAACTACTAGTTTGCTGATATCTCAGCAAACATTTTTTTACCAAATCTTGATGATACGTGGTGGTAATGATAAGTACACTAATCAAACTTGGCTGCCCAATTTTTACTCTTCTAGGTTGAAGCGTTCGTTTCCAGTAACAGTTTGAATTTTTAGGTTTCACTCTGTTTTCTCCTACATAGATAGCTGTGTTTGGAATTCTAAATCACACACGGTTTGTGCTAGCTCCTTGAAACTTGACCAAATGAAGTAGTTCTAAGTTCTATCTCTATGGTTTGTTTCCTCTTGAAGTACCCCATGCAGAGCCTGGCGAAAAACACTTTCGCTTGAAAGGGGTTGCCAAGCTTCCAAAAACTACTAGTTTGCTGAAATCTCAGCAAACATTTTTTCACCAAATCTGGATGATACTTGGTGGTAATGATCAGTTCACTAATCCCACTTGGTTGCCCAATTTTTAATCTTCTAGGTTGAAGCATTCGTTTCCAGTAACAGTTTGAATTTTTAGGTTTCACTCTGTTTTCTGCTATATAGTTAGATGTGTTTGAAACTCTAAATCAAACACGGTTTGTGCTAGCTCCATGAAACTTGACCAAATGAAGTAGTTCTAAGTTCTATCTGTATGGTCTGTTTCCTCTTGAAGTACCCCATGCAGAGACTGGCGAAAAACACTTTCGTTTGAAAGGGGTTGCCAAGCTTCCAAAAAACTACTAGTTTGCTGAAATCTCAGCAAACATTTTTTCACCAAATCTGGATTATACTTGGTGGTAATGATAAGTTCACTAATCCCACTTGGCTGCCCAATTTTCATTCTTCTAGGTTGAAGCGTTCGTTTCCAGTAACAGTTTGAATATTTAGGTTTCACTCTGTTTTCTCCGACATAGATAGCTGTGTTTTTAATTCTAAATCAAACACGGTTTGTGCTAGCTCCTTGAACCTTGACCAAATGAAGTAGTTCTAAGTTCTTTCTCTATATTTTTTTTCCTCTAGAAGTACCCCATGCAGAGACTGGCAAAAAACACTTTCGTTTGAAAGGGGTTGCCAAGCTTCCAAAAAACTACTAGTTTGCTGAAATCTCAGCAAACATTTTTTCACCAAATCTGGATGATACTTGGTGGTAATGATCAGCTCACTAGTCCCACTTGGCTGCCCAATTTTCATTCTTCTAGGTTGAAGCATTCGTTTCCAGTAACAGTTTGAATTTTTAGGTTTCACTCTGTTTTCTCCTACATAGATATCTGTGTTTGGAATTCTAAATCAAACACGGTTTGTGCTAGCTCCTTGAAACTTGACCAAATGACGTAGTTCTAAGTTCTTTCTCTATGGTTTGTTTCCTCTTGAAGTACCTCATGCAGAGACTGGTGAAAAACACTTTCGTTTGAAAGGGGTTGCCAAGCTTCCAAAAAACTACTAGTTTGCTGAAATCTCAGCAAACATTTTTTCACCAAATCATGATGATACTTGGTGGTAATGATCAGTACACTAATCCCTCCTGGCTGCCCCATTTTTATTCTTCTAGGTTGAAGCATTCGTTTCCAGTAACAGTTTGAATTTTTAGGTTTCACTCTGTTTTCTCCTACATAGATAGCTGTGTTTTTAATTCTAAATCAAACACGGTTTGTGCTAGCTCCTTGAAACTTGACCAAATGAAGTAGTTCTAAGTTATATCTCTATGGTTTGTTTCCTCTTGAAGTACCCCATGCAGAGCCTGGCGAAAAAAACTTTTGCTTGAAAGGGGTTGCCAAGCTTCCAAAAAACTACTAGTTTGCTAAAATCTCAGCAAACGTTTTTTCACCAAATCTTGATGATACTTGGTGGTAATGATCAGTTCACTAATCCCACTTGGTTGCCCAATTTTTATTCTTCAAGGTTGAAGCATTCATTTCCAGTAACAGTTTGAATTTTTAGGTTTCACTCTGTTTTCTGCTATATAGTTAGATGTGTTTGAAACTCTAAATCAAACACGGTATGTGCTAGCTCCATGAAACTTGACCAAATCAAGTAGTTCTAAGTTCTATCTGTATGGTTTGTATCCTCTTGAAGTACCCCATGCAGAGACTGGCGAAAAACACTTTCGTTTGAAAGGTGTTGCCAAGCTTCCAAAAAACTACTAGTTTGCTGAAATCTCAGCAAACATTTTTTCACCAAATCTGGATGATACTTGGTGGTAATGATCAGTTCACTAATCCCACTTGGCTGCCCAATTTTCATTCTTCTAGGTTGAAGCATTCGTTTCCAGTAACAGTTTGAATTTTTAGGTTTCACTCTGTTTTCTGCTATATAGTTAGATGTGTTTGAAACTCTAAATGAAACACAGTTTGTGCTAGCTCCTTGAAACTTGACAAAATGAAGTAGTTCTAAGTTCTATCTCTATGGTTTGTTTCCTCTTGAAGTACCCCATGCAGAGACTGGCGAAAAACACTTTCGTTTGAAAGGAGTTGCCAAGCTTCCAAAAAACTACTAGTTTGCTGAAATCTCAGCAAATATTTTTTCACCAAATCTGGATGATACTTGGTGGTAATGATCAGTTCACTAATCCCACTTGGCTGCCCAATTTTCATTCTTCTAGGTTGAAGCATTCGTTTCCAGTAACAGTTTGAATTTTTAGGTTTCACTCTGTTTTCTCCTACATAGATAGCTGTGTTTGGAATTCTAAATCAAACACGGTTTGTGCTAGCTCCTTGAAACTTGACCAAATGAAGTAGTTCTAAGTTCTATCTCTATGGTTTGTTTCCTCTTGAAGTACCCCATGCAGAGACTGGTGAAAAACACTTTTGTTTGAAAGGGGGTGCCAAGTTTCCAAAAAACTACCAGTTTGCTGAAATCTCAGAAAACATTTTTTTACCAAATCTTGATGATACTTGGTGGTAATGATCAGAACACTAATCCCATTGGCTGCCCAATTTTCCTTCTTCTAGGTTGAAGCGTTCGTTTCCAGTAACAGTTTGAATTTTTAGGATTCACTCTGTTTTCTGCTATATAGTTAGATGTGTTTGAAACACTAAATGAAACACAGTTTGTGCTAGCTCCATGAAACTTGACCAAATGAAGTAGTTCTAAGTTCTATCTGTATGGTTTGTTTCCTCTAGAAGTACCCCATGCAGAGACAGGCGAAAAACACTTTCGTTTGAAAGGGGTTGCCAAGCTTCCAAAAAACTACTAGTTTGCTGAAATCTCAGCAAACATTTTTTCACCAAATCTTGAACATACTTGGTGGTAATGATCAGTTCACTAATCCAACTTGGCTGCCCAATTTTTATTCTTCTAGGTTGAAGCGTTCGTTTCCAGTAACATTTGAATTTTTAGGTTTCACTCTGTTTTCTGCTATTTAGTTAGATGTGTTCGAAACTCTAAATCAAACACGGTTTGTGCTAGCTCCTTGAAACTTGACCAAATGAAGCAGTTCTAAGTTCTATCTCTATGGTTTGTTTCCTCTTGAAGTACCCCATGCAGAGACTGGCGAAACACACTTTCGTTTGAAAGGGGTTGCAAAGCTTCCAAAAAACTACCAGTTTGCTGAAATCTCAGCAAACATTTTTTCACCAAATCTTGATGATACTTGTTGGTAATGATCAGTTCACTAATCCCACTTGGATGCGCAATTTTTATTCTTCTAGGTTGAAGCGTTCATTTCCAGTAACAGTTTGAATTTTTAGGTTTCACTCTGTTTTCTGCTATATAGTTAGATATGTTTGAAACTCTAAATCAAACACGGTTTGTGCTAGCTCCATGAAACTTGACCAAATGAAGTAGTTGTAAGTTCTATCTCTATGGTTTGTTTCCTCTTGAAGTACCCCATGCAGAGACTGGCGAAAAACACTTTCGTTTGAAAGGGGTTGCCAAGCTTCCAAAAAACTACTAGTTTGCTGAAATCTCAGCAAACATTTTTTCACCAAATCTGGATGATACTTTTTGGTAGTGATCAGTTCACTAATCCCACTTGGCTGCCCAGTTTTCATTCTTCTAGGTTGAAGCATTCGTTTCCAGTAACAGTTTGAATTTTTAGGTTTCACTCTGTTTTCTCCTACATAGATAGCTGTGTTTGGAATTCTAAATCAAACACGGTTTGTGCTAGCTCCTTGAAACTTGACCAAATGAAGTAGTTCTAAGTTCTATCTCTATGGTTTGTTTCCTCTTGAAGTACCCCATGCAGAGTCTGGCGAAAAACAATTTCGTTTGAAAGGGGTTGCCAAGCTTCCAGAAAACTACTAGTTTGCTGATATCTCAGCAAACATTTTTTTACCAAATCTTGATGATACGTGGTGGTAATGATAAGTACACTAATCCCACTTGGCTGCCCAATTTTTATTCTTCTAGGTTGAAGCGTTCGTTTCCAGTAACAGTTTGAATTTTTAGGTTTCACTCTGTTTTCTCCTACATAGATAGCTGTGTTTGGAATTCTAAATCACACACGGTTTGTGCTAGCTCCTTGAAACTTGACCAAATGAAGTAGTTCTAAGTTCTATCTCTATGGTTTGTTTCCTCTTGAAGTACCCCATGCAGAGCCTGGCGAAAAACACTTTCGCTTGAAAGGGGTTGCCAAGCTTCCAAAAACTACTAGTTTGCTGAAATCTCAGCAAACATTTTTTCACCAAATCTTGATGATACTTGGTGGTAATGATCAGTTCACTAATCCCACTTGGTTGCCCAATTTTTATTCTTCTAGGTTGAAGCATTCGTTTCCAGTAACAGTTTGAATTTTTAGGTTTCACTCTGTTTTCTGCTATATAGTTAGATGTGTTTGAAACTCTAAATCAAACACGGTTTGTGCTAGCTCCATGAAACTTGACCAAATGAAGTAGTTCTAAGTTCTATCTGTATGGTTTGTTTCCTCTTGAAGTACCCCATGCAGAGACTGGCGAAAAACACTTTCGTTTGAAAGGGGTTGCCAAGCTTCCAAAAAACTACTAGTTTGCTGAAATCTCAGCAAACATTTTTTCACCAAATCTGGAAGATACTTGGTGGTAATGATCAGTTCACTAATCCCACTTGGCTGCCCAATTTTCATTCTTCTAGGTTGAAGCATTCGTTTCCAGTAACAGTTTGAATTTTTAGGTTTCACTCTGTTTTCTCCTACATAGATAGCTGTGTTTGGAATTCTAAATCAAACACGGTTTGTGCTAGCTCCTTGAAACTTGACCAAATGAAGTAGTTCTAAGTTCTATCTCTATGGTTTGTTTCCTCTTGAAGTACCCCATGCAGAGACTGGTGAAAAACACTTTTGTTTGAAAGGGGGTGCCAAGTTTCCAAAAAACTACCAGTTTGCTGAAATCTCAGCAAACATTTTTTTACCAAATCTTGATGATACTTGGTGGTAATGATCAGAACACTAATCCCATTGGCTGCCCAATTTTCATTCTTCTAGGTTGAAGCGTTCGTTTCCAGTAACAGTTTGAATTTTTAGGATTCACTCTGTTTTCTGCTATATAGTTAGATGTGTTTGAAACACTAAATGAAACACAGTTTGTGCTAGCTCCATGAAACTTGACCAAATGAAGTAGTTCTAAGTTCTATCTGTATGTTTTTTTCCTCTAGAAGTACCCCATGCAGAGACTGGCGAAAAACACTTTCGTTTGAAAGGGGTTGCCAAGCTTCCAAAAAACTACTAGTTTGCTGAAATCTCAGCAAACATTTTTTCACCAAATCTTGAACATACTTGGTGGTAATGATCAGTTCACTAATCCAACTTGGCTGCCCAATTTTTATTCTTCTAGGTTGAAGCGTTCGTTTCCAGTAACATTTGAATTTTTAGGTTTCACTCTGTTTTCTGCTATTTAGTTAGATGTGTTCGAAACTCTAAATCAAACACGGTTTGTGCTAGCTCCTTGAAACTTGACCAAATGAAGCAGTTCTAAGTTCTATCTCTATGGTTTGTTTCCTCTTGAAGTACCCCATGCAGAGACTGGCGAAACACACTTTCGTTTGAAAGGGGTTGCAAAGCTTCCAAAAAACTACCAGTTTGCTGAAATCTCAGCAAACATTTTTTCACCAAATCTTGATGATACTTGTTGGTAATGATCAGTTCACTAATCCCACTTGGATGCGCAATTTTTATTCTTCTAGGTTGAAGCGTTCATTTCCAGTAACAGTTTGAATTTTTAGGTTTCACTCTGTTTTCTGCTATATAGTTAGATATGTTTGAAACTCTAAATCAAACACGGTTTGTGCTAGCTCCATGAAACTTGACCAAATGAAGTAGTTCTAAGTTCTATCTCTATGGTTTGTTTCCTCTTGAAGTACCCCATGCAGAGACTGGCG